>NC_057806.1:192282400-192582400 GCF_018294505.1 Triticum aestivum
CGCACCTCATGCGGTGGAACTCGGTGTCTGTGAGGCACGTCGGTTGCAGCGGCCGACGTTGTCAGTGGACCACCCGGTGCGGTTGACGAGGGCGTAGATGAGATAGCTCCGGTGCAGTGATGAAGAGCGACCGTCGTCTTCGTCATCGTCGTCCCTCACAGAGGTGGCGAACGGTGGGGAAAGAGACGAGATGAGGGGCGATTCGAGGGTTGGCGGCGAATTAGGGATTTGGGCAATTTGGGCGCGGAAGGGGACGATGGAGAAGAGAGATTTTGCAGGGCTGTAATTGGGGCCACCAGATATTTCAATCAAAAACATGGAAGCGCGAACTTATATTGTCGTCGTGGCATCGAAGCGTAGTCCTATCGGGGTGGTCGTGTGTGTCGGACGGACGCGTAGCACCCAGCCACCCACCCTCCTCCCCCCAAAAAAAGGACGACGACAATATAAGTTCGCGCTTCCACATTTCGGACTATGCTTCGGTGCCTTAAGGCACCTGCCTTTGTGTCCATGACACGTGGGCCCAACAGTTGGCTGGCCCACATGTTAGTGACCCAAAGGAAGTTGCCTTTAAGGCACCGAAGCAGCGTCCACCCCTGACACGACCCTGGTCCTGGTGCGCCTACATGAATGCAAACGAATCTTCTTTCATTTCCAAACGTAATTTGTATGTATTACCATGCCCGTGTTTTCCTTGCAATAATTAGTCATTCGAAACGAGATACTCCATCCGTTCACTTTTGTAAGTCGTTTCAGACAACTTAAAATGAACTGTTTTGCACATTGTCTGAAATGTCTTCAAGGTCTTATAAAAGTGAACAGAGGGAGTACTATAAATTAATTAATGAGGAGTTATTTGAAAAAAAATCGAAACGGTACCCACGCTAACGTGGATTAGAGTGTGTGTCACATAATTAGTTATTTGAATTAGAGTGTGTGTCACGTAGTTAGTTATTTGAATTAGAGTGTGTGTCACGTAGCGATCTCCAATTCTAACGTGGATTTCGCATTTCACTGTATCCACGCTACTTTTTAATACAAATTCATATGTATATGATGAACACCATGGTAGTGAGAAAACTTTTGGATGGATTCAAACATATGACCTACAAAATAGCACAACAAACTGAGTCAATGTCAACTTTTCGAAACTTAGTATGGCACGAATTCGAAATAATTACCCGTATGCCTGGTCCTCGGTTCAAATCTTACAATGTACACCGAATTGAAACATCGATATTAAGTCTCGTACTATGTACATTCAAATGTTGTTTTAGCCCCCCCCCCCCCGCACAAACGCTACATACTTCCTGTATCGGTCAATCTTCCTCTCCTAACCACCTTAGGAAGCTATCGGTTTCCAACACACGTTCATTCTTTCTCTCCATGTTTCGATCTCTAAGTCTCTCAACTACACAACCCCTTTTTCCACTCTGTTACCAAATGTATTTACCTCACACACCCGCCATTGCACCCCATGCCGAGCTCTCTCTCTCCCCCTCTCCCTCTCACCCTCTCGCGCTAAATACATGCATTGCCTATCTAGCCCCCCCAACCTCTCGTGCGCACGCACGCACGTTGTATATCTAGGTCACTCCCTCGAGACTGTCTCACTCTTTCTTCCGCACGGCGGCCACATTCGCTCAATCTCGCTCTCTTTATCTGAGTCTCGTTTAACCTCGTTTTCTTTCACACACAAATGATATATCTCCCTGTTCGGGCCTCGATCGACACACTCTATACTCTCTCACGCAGATTGTCTATCTAGGTCAGTCCATCCAAGCCGCCGCCACTCTTTCGACCTCATGGTGGGCCACGCTCACTCAATCTCTCTCTCTCTCTCTCTCGTATGTCTCGATTGACCTCGCTCTTTCTCGGACAAAAACGATATATCACCATGTTTGAGCCCAATTCGACCTATTCACATTGTATACTCTCTCACGCACATCGTCTATCTAGGTCACTCTCTCCAACCCGTCTCACTCTTTCGATCGCACGGCGACCCTATGTGATCGGTTGACCTTGCTTCCTCCCACGCACAAAATATATCTACACGTCTGTGACTGGATCATCTCTCAAGCTCTATCTTACAGCCCTCACCCTTGCCAAAAAGCTCAATCGGACAATATCTCTCCAGAGCATATATATTTGTTCAATGAATGTCGGACCACACTCACTTTGTCTCTCTATCTATATGTCTCTCGATTGACCTCGCTTTCTCACACCGTATCTTCCACGCGTTGAAGCTACTACCTCTCCATCCCTCGCAAAGCCGGAGCTATTTACATTGCGAGGGGCACTCCAACCTTGGATTAATTTGTGTAGGCATTTATTCCGGTCGGTTTAGATTATATTTTCGTAGCATTCGGCCCACAACTACTCCAAACACCGTTGCAACCCACGCAACTCCCCTAGTTGATTTCCCTCTGGCTCGGTCATCGCTCTCTCGCACGTCCTTTCTCGCCTTCAACGTCGCACCATGGTATTATTGAAAAAACTATGTTGTTCTCTTTAATTATTATAAATAAGCTACAAAACTACACACCGATAGTCCACTTGGAATGGAACAAATTTCGACCCACAAATTAAAGTGCTACAAACTACACACCGAGGGGCCCACATGTCATGAAACAAATTTGGACCCATATACAAATTAAAAAATAAAGGACGAGGATCGAACATGCGACCGGGCCTTCAAGCCGCACGTCAATAGGCAACATACGTAGAATAGCAATGTTTGTTGTACCCCCTTTGTTCACATAATGTTTTTATATTACCACAGCCTAATTAATGGATAACATGTAATATTATTTTTAGTACTATTCGCCTTCACTTACTGGTGGGTTCCATGTGTGCTCTCTCTCTCTCCTCCCCTTCTGCGTTTAGACGCACGGGCAAACAGGAAGAACTCGCGGGCGATGTTGCCGTTGACCATATCTGGACGCGTTCACAAGTCACGGCACCAGTTTCACGTACTAGCAGCACTAGTCAGTGTGTACGTGCAATGCACGTTAATTTGGAAGTATATTAAGTGCATGCGGATATTAACTACTAGGATATTATTTGCGTGTTGTCATGTGATTAGCACTATTTTTGGCATGAAATTAACTGCACGCTAAACGTGTTGAGCGCTCGACATTGAAGCAGTCTAGGTCGTTGGATGACAAGGAATACATGTGGCTTGATGACGTTTTATATTTAATTTGATACGGCTCTAGCAGAACATTCAATCGATCAAACCATACATTTCGTTCAGTCTGACTCCGACTTTAAATTATACGACGATCGATATAAAATAAACGGAAATGATAAACGTTCGGATTTTAAGCATGGCAATCCGAACGTTTTTCATGGCAAATTTAGATTACGCGGCGGCGGCGGGGGCGTCTCGCGGTGGGAAGCGGCTCCTCTGCCGTGCTCTGTGTGTCGTCGGGCCACTGACCGACGGCGACGGCGGCGTCTTGCGCCGTTGTTGGCGTACTCCTGGACGTTGGCCTAGCTTCAAGGAAGGCCAAAATGTTCTGGACTTCGGAGCGAGTCAACTGGCGGGAGGAGGCGACTGGCGTTGGTGCAAGGAAGCGGTCGACGGCGGCCATCCATGCCGCTGAGGGGGCACTGGCACCCGCGGGGACAGGCGCTGTCAACGGGCGGCGGAGACATTCGTGTGCACGGGCACCGGCACGGGCCGCACGTCAGTGCACGCGCAGGCGCATGCGCTGGCAGGTGCACGGGCACCGGCACGGGCGTGCGCGTCAGTGCATGCGCAGGCGCATGCGCTGCAGGTCAATGGGGATGGGCGCTGGCGCAGTCGGGGCGACGGGAGCCGAACGGGAGCGGGGACAGGCGCGGCGTCTTCCCGCAAGGCCAGTTCAAGCTCGTCCCAAAGCGCCTTATGTTCTTGAGACTCCGGCTGGGTGTCTTCCTCAGGAAACTGGAACACTAAGGGCAGACCATCGTGATGCGGCATGGCGTACGTTTAGGTCAGGCTAGTTGGAGGTAGACGACAGGAGAATCGGAGAGGAAGAGAGAGGATTGTAGCGATACCGGGTAGTGCGGGGTTGATTTTAAACTGCGGCGCCGGCGACATTAAAAGTGGGAGCAGTTGGGACGACGGTGGGCGGCGGAGCCTGGTCAAAGGGCTCGCCTCCCGGTGAGCCTGCACAGCGGTCTGCTCGCACGCCTCCCTGACAGCCGGCGCAGCGGTCTGCTCGCACGCCTCCCGTCGACTCACACGCTTGCTCGGACGGCACCTGCCGATGAGAAGCGGGGACTCGTGGCGGCACGTAAACGCCCACGGTTTCAATAGTGAAAGCGTTCGCCTTAACGTGACAGGTCTTTGTTCCAAAATACCTTGGCTCTTCATTTGTGCAACTTGTCATAAGCAGCTTGTCTCAAATTGAAGAAAAAACTTACGAAGTAATATTTGTGCCATATCACGTGACCATGCTTAGTTTCAAGAATTTATGCTCACTTTTGGATTTTCTGAAATTTAAGATCCAGGATTCGAAACAATATCATAACCTGCATCATGCAATAAATTTTCAAGCCGTACATCTGTCCTGTTGTATTTCTTAAGAAAGGATTTGGTCAAACATTTTGCTTAGTTAGACTTCAGACAAGTTATATATGCAGAGTAAAAGGATAATCCCTCCGTACCAGTGCATTGCCTGATATATTAACTCAAGTACTAGGCACGAACAAACGGGCTCAATTCTGTGCTCATCCTGGTGTAGTAGTAGTAGTAGTACTAGGCAATGCAGTTGACGGGTGACCTTGACGAGCGGCGACCGAGGGAATTGAACCGTGCTCGGCACGGTAGGTAACGTTGTCTAGTTACTAAAGCATCCCTCCGTTGTTCATCGGTAGTCATTATGGACCGGGGACATGAGGGGAATTTCCTAGGGCTGGAATTCTGGCCGCCAGATATTTCGACTTGAAACGCTGAGGCTCGACTGGTTGGGGTTGCCTAATGTGCGTACCACGCACGCCACCGAAGGACACGAGCCCGGTTTTTTAGGATCAACACGAGCCAAGGTCTGGCTGGTACGCCGTTGGGTCCTACCATTCGAGAATACGAAAGGAACCTTTTAAATTGCCGAATGAATCTATGTGTATTACAATACCCGTATTTTCCTTGCAAATACTAATCTCAACGTGGTAATTGATTTATGACGAGTTGTTGAATTAGAGTGAGTTTGTGATATAGTGATCTCAACGTGGATTTCACATTTCATGGTATCCCTAGTAAGTTTTCCAATGCAAATTCAAATTTAAAAGATGAACAATATGGAGGTGAGAAAACTTTGTATGTATCAAGCATATGACCACACACACACACAGAGACACACACGCACGAACACAACAACAATCCAATAAGTATAGTGCATCTATTTTTCCAAACCATGCATGTATGACACGAATTCAAAAATACTCCTTCTATTCCTAAATATTAGTCTTTTAGAGAGTTCAACAAGTGACTACATACGGAGCAAAATGAGTGAATCTAGACTCTAAAATATGTCTATATACATCCGTATGTGCCAGTCCATTTGAAGCCTCTAAAAAGACTAATATTTAGGAACGAAGGGAGTAAAATGTAAGACATCCATGGTCCTCAGTTCAATATTTAAAATGAACATGAAACTGAAACATGAATATTAAGTCTAGTACTACAGTACATGCAAATGTTGTGTTTAGGCGGAGCTATGATTGTCGGGGGTCAACCCCTCGACCTTAGATAAAATTGTGGAGCTCTGTTTAGGGTTGTTTAGATTATATTTGTCCCCACCCTCCCAACCACCGATTGGTTGTGCACCCCCACCCCTCCTCCCCGGGAGAATATCATGTGCCCCCATACCTTAGATGCTATATGCCGATACGAGTTGCTTGGAGCTTGTAGATCTGAGATATAGCAGCTCACATGATGTGTCTTAATATTTTTGCAGGAAACCTTGATGAGTTTGAGAATTGCACACAATTTGTACAAAAACTACTTAGATGCCCTTTGATCCCATATCCAACGACCTCGAAGCTCGTATCACCGTAGCATCTAAGATGAAGGAGGACATCATATTCTCCTGTATGTAAGAATATCATGTGCTACCACACCTTAGATGCTTTGGTGATACAAGCTCTTCGGAGGCGTTGGATTTGTGACCCAACACCTCCTCGGTGGTTCGAATGGTTTTTTGCAGAAAAGCCCCAAAAGAGTTCGGCCACTGCTTACAAGCACAAAGACTGCTCAGATGCCATTGGATCTCAGATCAAACGACCTCCAAGCTCGTATCACCGTAGCATCCAAGCTGCGATAGCACCTTATGTTTTCTCGCACGGGAGAGTATGAGGTGCTCCCGCACCGTAGATTCTATGGTGATACGAGTTCACTGAGATCTAACGGCCCACAGTAGGAGGTTTGAATGTTTTTGCAATATACGGCTGATAGAGTTTGGGAAATGCGCAGAAAGTACAAGTACTACGCATGTGCCATCTGATCACTGATCATACGACCTAGATGCTCATATCACCGTAGCGGGTAATTAAGCTACGGGGAGCACCTAATATGAGCACCGGGGAGCCGTTGGATCGAAGATGCAGCGGCACACACGAGGCCTGAATGTTTTATTTGCAAAAAAACCTTTGGAGAGTTTGGAAATTGCGCATAATTACAAAGACTACTCCCAAGCCATTGGATCTCACTTCCAACGGTGTAAAAACTCGTATCACCATAGTATCTAAGCTGCGGGGTGGATGTGATATTCTATGCCGCTGTCATTTTTGTTCGTAAACTTGCAAAATACGTGTAACTCGTGCCGTTACTTGTCTAACCGCGCAAAGTGTTTGTTCAAAAAAACCATCCTACACTGAAATATCGGAACAACACACGGGGGTCCCACTTGTCATTAATCAAATTTGGACCTAAAACTAACAAATCTGAAAGACGAGATTCGAACTGGCAACCTGGACTACAAAGCGTAAGTCGATAGCCTGAAAAAACGAACGGTTGTTGGCTTTGTCCCATAACTTGATTTTATACAGTACTTGCGTTGAGTAGAGTAGAGGGAGTGCCTCGTCAACACGTGCATGACCGTTGTCTCACTTACTGGTGGGTCCCAGGTCTGCGATCTCAATCTCTCTTCTCTCCATCGTCTAACCTTTGCACGGGCACACACGAAGAGCGGCGCTAGCTTGCCGTGGTGTTATTACAACTAAAAAAAGCTTGGAAAATAGAAGAATCGCCTAGAACAAGAGACGTTGTGGCTGGTCGAGACGGAGCTAACCACATCTATCCTCCGTGCCACGTTTGCATGATGAAGCTGTGTGGCTAGTGGGGTGTTTTCGACCGACTGGCTGGGTCCCGAGGTCGAACCATAGGTACTACGTCTGATACAGTATATTTTTACACGCACATTTTTCCTCCGTGCCGAGACGTGGCACACCCTACCGCGCGGTTTCGGGGTCCTCCCGGGTGGTGCACGCATATATTCTTCCTGACGTGGGACGCCCTACCGCGCGTTTTCTGGGTCCTCCTCGGTCGTAGCGCCGAAGCAAGTAAATGAGTCGTCAAATCACGAAAGACCACCTTTCCCGCCGAGTACATCAGTGAAGCACGGTGGCTAGCTAGTTGGGCTAGTTCGACCGATTAGCTAGGCCGCCGCCACATTTGTTTTTTCACCCCTTTTTTATCTACTTGCCGGCAGGTAAATTTAAATATCCACCGCGGCGTTGCTCTGGTGTTTGGGTGCGGCAGGATTTTTAATTTTTTGATTGACGGGAGCAGGCGCGGCAGGATTTTTAATTTTTTGATTGACGGGAGCAGGCGCGGCAGCAATTAGTCACGATGACTCCGCCTGTAAAAACCCACTGCTCCCTGATGTGAGAAGTCGTCGACTGGTGTTTTACCGTGGTGAAAACCAAAAGATTCCCCGCTCCCTCCGCCTTCCCGTAGATTGCATTGCCTTTCAGCCGTTTCGCCCCCTTTGCTTCCTCTCCCCATTGCTTCTACCTGGTGCCATGGCGGCGCAGCAGATCATGGAGTCCGAGGTGAGGCGCCTGACACTGGCTCCCGTCGACCGGGAGCGGGCGGTTGCACCCTGCATCACCAACGTCGTGCGCCTCGAGAAGCAGATGGACTTCGGTGGTGTTTAGGCGCCCTCTACATGGGCATGTCCATGTCTCGGCGCAACATGACCGTTGGATCAAACTCAGACGGTGCAGATCAGTCACTGTAGCACAAAGCGTGTGGGTGTGTTTGGTTGCATTCTCATCTCAATATAGTTGTTTCCTCTTCGTGTATTTTTGTCAACCTACTAGTGTGGACTCATGCACCCTTCATGCACTCTGCCAAACACCCAAAAGTGGGTCGAGAAGGGAACTTTTGCTCCCATCCCGTGCACCCTTCATACACCCTGCCTAACACTATTCGTGCTTCATATGGTTCATGTTTCGTGGAGTACTGTAGCACCGTACTCTCCGTGCGCTGTGGACCTAGTTCTGTTAACATTGATCTCACCGTTCATTCTCGACCGGACAGTCGAAAAAGCGGTACTATGTTACATATAGGAGTAGTTGACATGCGCACAACATCATTTGTTATCGTCATATCTTACTACACTAGCAACAAGATTGTGTAGTACTGACGTATGAACCACTGCACATGCCTAGTAGTAGGAGCACTGTGTATGTTCAAGTGGCTGCCGTGTTTCGCACTCCTCCGTCGTAAGAGTGGAAACGCTTGCTGTAATCATTTTTTTCTTCAGAAAAACAGTGGACACGCTCTACCGTGCGGATCCTCCTCCAGCCATGCACTAAATTACTCACTTTCGCCGACGTGTGGGACAGCCAGCACCTGGGTCCACCAGCCATGCACTAAATTACTCCGTAGTAGAGTGACGGTAGACTACCCCGATCGAACCGCCGCAGTAATGCCCAATGAGCCGTCAAATCACAAAACCCCCTCCTTTCCAGCAGTAAGTTGGACGGACGAAGCAACCATCATTTCACTCTTCTCTCTCAGCTTCCTCTCTTGAAGAAAACCCCCACTCGCTTCGCTTCTCCCTCATCTCGTTCCTCCTTTCACTCTTCTCTCTCAGCTTCCTCTCTTGGATGGACGCCGGAGCACCGGCCGACGTGATGTCTATGGCTCTGGCCAAAACCGTCGAGGCTCATGGTACGAAGAAGCGCAAGCACCCCGCCGAGACTACCGCAGACAAGCTCAAAGCCATCGCCCTGTCCAAGCCCCCCTCTCCGGGATCCCTCATTAAGCAAGTCCAGGTAATGTCTCTTGTTGACGATCTTTTTCTCGATCTTGATCGTGTTTTTTCATCTAACACGCAGTACTAGTACTGGTAGTACAACTTTCTGGGTGATCTTGCATGTGATTTTAGTGTGCCAAATGACGGTTCTAAATTCCTCTTTTGACCAAAACATGCGAGAGGTTGACACTGATTTCTTATAGATTACTTTCAACTACTCCCTCTGTCCCAAATTTCTTGTCTTAGATTTGTCTAGATACGGATGTATCTAATACTAAAATGTGACTTGATACATCCGTATCTAGACAAATCTAAGACAAGAATTTTGGGACGGAGGGAGTACTTTATGAACATCAATGCTACCTTTTAAGAGGGTATATTTGCCTCAGTAACTTGTGTTATGGATATTGCATGTAATCCCTCTGCTCTCATGCCTTTGAAGACATGTTCTAGTGTCTTTGTTCACTCATTTCTGTGCGTATATGTAGTCATATATGGAGTATAATATCGAAAATCATCTTATATTTCTGAACGGAGGTAGTAATAAAATATGGTTTCTGTTTGAATTAGAACCAGGTCCGCGGTGGAGATGAAGTTCTCAAAGTCATGCCGTGTGAACTGGAAGACCTGATGATGAGTTCTACTGCTGAACTATCCAGCTGTTGTGTCCTTGTCGCCACGTGTCCTGAACTAGTGTTTTCCTGTAGCATTGTTGGTAGGCGTGTTCTCGAGGCTGTACTTGACCACAACAATTTCCTGGTTGTGCCTTCGATTACGAATGGTGTGGTTCTTGTAAAGCTTCCCAACAAATCTGATGCGGCCTGTCTTCATCATCATGTTTATGAGTGGAAAGACCACTCTGTTAGGTTCTCCAAGGTTGACAAGATGGTGATGGTGCATGTAGACATCTCACACGAAGTCCATGGCCTAGTCAGTTATGCGGGGTTCATCCCGTAGGTCGGTGGCAAGAAATAGTCTGCAGAGTTTAGTTAGTGCAACTTTGCTTGTCTGTAGTAAGTACTATTGTTCAGTACTTGATTTGTGTTTGTGAACCCTGTATTGTTTATTAGTACTGCCGCTTTTGGTGTGTGGTCAGTCCTGAGAACGGTCTATGTTAATGTCTGTCCACTCAATTCAGTCTGTATATTTTGAAGTATCCAGATCATATTTTTTGTGAGGACGGTTTATCAATTATGGTTACACTCCAATATCTGTATGCATTGCAGGGTTTATCGCACCCACCAGGATTTCCAGTCCCATGGATGTTCGGTCCATACGATTTGTCACGACCTTTGGACTGTCCTGCTTGTGGGAGTAGGCGGGGCCCCTGCATGCCACGCGTAGTTGGACGATCAATCTTCTGTTTAGTACTTCAACATAGTGATTTCCTGGTAAGGATTCACTCGTGTCACATCAAGTAAATCTTATTGATTTACTGTCTAAATCTTATTGATTTAATGTCATGTTTTCTTTCTTTTCCTGCAATTTTACGATGCAGGTTTTGCCATGTGACATTCATCACAGAATAAACCGTTTGGTTTGCTCTACGATGGCTATTTTTGCAGGTTTCACTTCTTATGTCGTGTCAGTAACGAAGGCACTGTCCATCACTTATATTACTGGAAAAAATTGGATCAGTCTGTTGTCTGAGTACAAGCTGAATCCCTATGATGAACTGCAGTTTGGTTTAACAAAAACGCCACAATTAGTCCTTCTCGCGTTTAAAAGAAATGAAGAAAAAACTGGATCACGGTCACGGATCCTAGTCAAGTTAGAAAGCTGATCATAGCAGACCAGACACGATCGCTGCTGTCTCGCATAGATCGAGCACCGGCAGTTGATCTAGCACTAACAGCGGTAGCAACTCAGTCTGATCCAGCTGAGGATTGGGCACCGACCGCGTCAGCGGATCAGTCTGATCTACCGGAGGATCGGGCATCGACACCGGCACCTGCTCCGACACCGGCACCAGCTCTACAAGGAGCACCATCTCCGGCAGCAGCAGCGGCTTCGGCACCTGCACCAACACTTGCACTTGCATCTGCTCCGGCCCGTGCAGTTGCACCGGCAACAGACTAGACTGGGCTGCAGTTCGCACTTCATATACCAAAGTCCTTACAAAAACCGACATGTCCACCTTCTTGGTAAGCATTGGCCGCCCAAGTGCTTCGTTCTTTTTTCTTTCCATGTTGTTTCACATGATTCACTGTGTTGATCTAACTGTTTGGGTATGTCTTCTTGTTTGCAAACAGAGAATTCCTAGAGCAACGAGGGAGTCGTTCAACAATCCGGGCGACCGCGGCCAAGTTTCTCTTACCATGCGCAGCCTTGGTGTGAATGAACCTGCTCAATATACCGTAAGTACAAAGGATGGTCGCATGATGATTGATGCTAAAGGATGGTCAAGGTTCAAATCTAAATCATATCTTGCGGTAGGGGATGATGTCAAAATCGAACTTTCTCGGCAAGGAGAGCTGGTCCAAATCAACTTTGAAATTCTTCAGTAGCAGCACGCAACTGCCGAACTGATCTATCCTCCGAGAGATTTTGATGTAATAATCTGGCATGGTGAAACAAGTGTCCTGTGTGTATAAGTAGTACGACAGTATTATTTATCACATGGTATATCGTTGATAGAATTGCAACTCTGATTGCTGGTTAGGAACTGTCGTTCGATTTCATTCCAACAGCTGTCGTGCTTTATTCAATTTTGTGTATTCGCCTTGCGACAGCATCTAAAACCAGCGCCGTACCGATCGCTTGCAATATGAAAAGCGCTGAGGTAGAACACATGGGCCCCCAAACATGCAGGGTCGGCCTGCGGCCCAAAGTCCAGAACCGTGAGCCTATCTGAGTATTATATTCTCAGCTGAACCCCATAAAAAAAGCTGAACCCCCATAATGCCCGTGCATTGCAGAGGGAGTATATTTCTCGGCAAGGTGAGCCTGTGATATAAAAGATTTGTATATTTCTTTACAGAGGGAGTATCTCTCTGTCAAAAAATATATTTATGTGTAACTAGTTACTCCTGTCTTTCTACTTCCTTTCGCTGATATGTGGGGCAACCGGCAACGGGGTCCACGTGCCATATGCACAAATTAGAGTGCACAACTTCACGGTAGACACACCCCGGTCGTAGCGCCGCAGTAATGCCCAATGAGCCGTCAAATCACAACCCCCCTTTCCAGCTTTAGCAGTAAGCTGGACGGACGAAGCGGCAATATTTCACTGGGCCTGAATCCCCTTCTCCCTCGTCTGCTTGTTCAGAGAAAACCCCCTCTCGGCGATTGCATAGGGTTTTCTCATGGAGAACCAGGTACGAATTCTTCATCCATCCCCGATAAATCCAAGTCCCTTGGTCGCAGGTAATCCTAGGATGGCAGCCGCCGCCGTTGATGCATTTTTCTTCCTACTGAATCTAGTGTGTTTCATTTGCAGTGCCCAAAGTGCGAGTACCCTACAGGTTTCTGCGCCCTCGGCGAGACGCCACACTTGTTCCTTCTCATCCTAACACAGCATTTTGAAACGCGCACAGTATGTTCCTAGAATCCTCTTTTCTATCCGGGAGGGTGGGGTTTTTTTGAACATGCTGTGTTCTCATATTATTTTTCCTGCAGTGTATTATTTGCTCTGCCAGAACACATGTACTCAAGATGCTCGGCCTTGCCATAACTGAATACACTAGTTTAATGGTCACAGTGAAGACAAGCCATGGATATAAGTTCCGAGTTGGGTTCATGAACCAAGAAGATCGCTGCTTTTTTATGGCCGAACTTGGATAAACTTTCTCAAGTGTTACGGACTGAAAGTTGGCGCACGAATGTTGATGGAAATAGCAGAACCTGGTCTCATCTTCACTGCGATCTTCCACCCCGACGTCGTTCCAATTGTTCATCCATGTTAGTTTTGTATCTGGTTCTTGCTTGTTGCCTCGATTACTTCTTAATCCACCTATTCTGTCTAACTAATCACAATTTAACTTTAGAAGTAGCAACGAATCTCTCACGAAGATGCTACTTCTAACTAATATTTTCTTATAATTGGTGGCACGTGTAGGTTTTTTCAGAGTTAAGCAGTCTGCTCGTTTGTTACTCTGTAATAACTCGGCTGTTACTAATGGCACTGAAGTTGACTGGATCGACATCCACAAGTTCCTACACTTTATTGATCGTCTTGAGGTCCTTGTGGGGCGTTTCAATGGTGGAAGGCCACGTGGGATATGTGTGCCACTGCTGCACTCGTTGAACAGGTCCAACTGTGTCGAGAAACTTATGGTACGAGCTGTTTTCTGTTATATATGTTGTTCATAAACTATTGCTTATACACAGTTTTACAGCTGTGATCTTCTTGAAACAGGAACTGCCGAGTTCTATTGTTCCTATACAGATGCCTGACCATGGTCGGGTCAGACTTGCGCTTGGTCACAACATGATGTTTATGTCGACCTACTCAATTCCCCTTGGAGGTGAAAAGATACTTATTCATGGGTGGTCTCAAATAATGAAGGCCCGTCCATCTTGGAGAATAGGACAGAAGATTATGTTCATGCTTTTCCATGGCTCTAAAGCGAATATCCTGTTTATTGACCACGTTGCGAGATGAAGCCGCTTTCAGAAGGTTGTGGATGCGCGGGGTGGCGCCTGGGCCTTGTCCTGGGGCTTGGCGGCCTCACCCTTGGTTAACTGTAGGCAAAGTAGCACTGTTCGAGGCGTGCTTTGTACGGTTGAACCTGTATAAGTACTCATACTGCTTTCAGCTTTGGTTGTTAAGTGCCCCTGCTGGTTTCAGTTAAGGTTGTTAAGTACTCCTGCTGCTTTTACAGTCTGTCGTGTTTCTTCAGTCCTGTCTTCCTCCAGCCGCCAAAACCAAACCAGCGCCGGCGGGGCCGCCTGCTTCCGCCTCCCACGGCTGGCTGCGCCTCAGCGCACGCATCGCCGCCCCACCGTCTCCTAAATCGTTAACGCCGACGTCCTCTGCGCGCTTTGGTGCGCTCGCCGCGGCGCCGCCCTCTCGCGTTGTCAACATGGTCAACAAACAACAGGAATCGGCAGAAGTACGTGGAGAGGATGACAGTAGGGGCCCACCACGTCAGCGTATGGAAAAATAAAATGCTTCCTCCTAGTGTTTTCCTGACATCTGGGACCCACGACATTGTGAGCGTATATAGTCAATAGACAAGAGAACAGCACAAGATCGGCTGACACCTGGGACGTAGCTACTCGAGCAGTATTTTTTTGTTTGGTATTGTTGAGACGGAGCAGGGTTTGAACTGGGCTGTGGCCCGTCTAGCCCAGGCTTATATTTTATGTTCACCATGTGACCAGCCCAGCTATTTTTTCTTTGTGAAAATGAGCCCAGTTTATTTTTTCTGAAGAATACCCAATCCAGGCCTACTTATTTTTCTACGCCCTGATGGGCTGCAACTCTTTCAAGACGCCTGCAAATCTTGAAAGTAATATGAAATGGGTTGTAAATATAAAAACAGATGACAAATTGGCAATTACTTTATAATTTCTGAATTTTTTCACATTTTCAGATTCCTATTTCACTGAGGATTAAGCTAATTTAAATATATCTTCAAAGTACTTTAAATCTGGCTCGACATTTCGGTATTAAAAATAGTTTGGAACCCATAGAAATATGCGAAATTGGCCCAGGCCAACCAAAAAAACGACTGCAATAAATTGCATAAGAAGTTGCCATGAGCTATATATAAATTATTAAAAAAAGAGGGAGTGGTCTGACTTGTGGGCCTGTTTAGTTGACGCGTATGCAAGATTTTTTTAGTTATTATATACGTCAAGAAACGATTCTAGCAGACGTAACCGTTGGATGTCAATCCAACGGCCGTCGTGTTTCTTCAATCTCTGATCTTCTTGCTCCAGCCGCCAAAGCAGCGCCGGTGGGACCGCCTACTCCCGCCTCCGTGGCCGGTTGTGCTGCCGCGCAGGCCTCAGCGCCCCTACTACTCCCACCGCTGGCCAGGGCATCCCTCTACTCACCCACACCCCCTGTTATTCTGCGGCGACGGTAGCCTCACACCGCAGTCGAACCGGTGAACCCTCGTACTCCTCTCCGCGCGGGCTTCCACTGCCGCGTCTTCCCCGGCTCCGCGTCGTCCCCTTCCTAGGCCTCGCCGTCGTCCACCGCCGTGGTGCTCTCGGCGCGGCGTGGTCAATGTGGTCAACGACCGACTTCCATCGGAAGAGTACTGTACGTGGAGAGGCTAACAACAGGGTCCACGGCAGCCGCAAGGAAGTGCCTCCTTATTACGCGGAAAATAATTATTCCTCCACCTGACAGCAGGTACCCACCGGACGGGCCACCAGTATTTCGCGAAAAAAACGTTTCCCCCTGACTGCTGGGACCCACAGGACGGGCCACCGTATTTCGCGAAAAAACGTTCCCCCCGCTGTCAGCTCGGACCCACCGGAAGTGCCTCCTTATTACGCACAAAAAATGAATACCCCCTGCTAGCTGGGACCCACCTTGGTGGGAGGCTGACTTGTGGGCCTACTAAGTTGACTGGGACGGAGGCCTTTGTCAACTTTAGTCAATATATGAACGATTCTAGCTCCAGTGACCGTACGATGTCCATCCAACGGCCGTAGTGCTTCTTCAACCTCTGGTCTTCTTGCTCCAGCCGCCCAAAGCAGCGCCGGTCGTGCCGCCTGCTCCTGCCGCCCGTGGCCGGCTGTGATGCCGCGGAGGCCTCACCGCCCCTACTACTCCCACCGCTGGCCAGGCCATCCCTCTACGCACCCACACCCCCTGTTATTCTGCGGCGACGGCAGCCTCACACCGCAGCCGAACGAGTGAACCCTCATACTCCTCTACGCGTGGGCATCCACTGCCGCGTCTTCCCCGGCTCCGCGTCGTCCCCTTCCTAGGCCTCGCCGTCATCCACCGCCCTGGTGCTCTCGGCGCGGCGTGGTCAACGTGGTCAAGGAATGGCTTCCATCGGACGTGGACTGTACGTGGAGAGGCTGACAGCTGGGTCCATGGCCACAGCAAGGAAGTGCCTCCTTATTACGCGCAAAATAATTATTCCTCCACCTGACAGCGGGGACCCACCGGACGGGCCACCATATTTCGTGAAAAAACATTTCCCCCTGACTGCTGGGACCCACCAGCTACATCTTCGCACGCAAGGAAGTGCGTCCGAAAAAACGATTCACCCCCTGACTGCTGGGACCCACCAGCTACATCTTTGCACGCAACGAAGTGCGTCCAAAAAAACGATTCGCCCCCTGACTGCTGGGACCCACCAGCTACATCTTCGCACGCAACGAAGTGCGTCCAAAAAAACAATTCGCCCCCCTGACTGCTGGGACCCAGCAGCTACATCTTCGCATGCAAGGAAGTGCGTCCGGGCAAAAAAAATCAAAAGGATTCGCCCCTCTGACTGCTGGGACCCACCAGCTACATCTACATAGGCAAGGAAGTGCCTGACAGTCAGGGGCCATCTGGTCGAAGCATACGTAGCGTTGTCATTCCGGTCGCGAACGTGTACGTACATATATACTGGTCGATGTAGAGGCGCGCACGTGTCGTAGTAGAGGCGCATACATGTCGTAGTAGAGGCTCGCACATAGCATGTACACGTACGTACAACGGCCATGGTGCAAGAAATAAAATACAGCCACGTACGTACATACGGGCAGGGTCTCGAACGCCTACTCGCGCATACGTACGGCCAGGGCTCGTGTACATGGTTGGGTCGAAACAGAGAAACAACGTCGTCGTCGTGTTCATGGGGAGGCAATGGAATGCGTCGTGTTCATGGGGAGGCAACGGAATGCGTCGTGTTCATCGGGAGGCAATGGAATGCGTGGGAGCCAACTGGCTAGGTCTGAACAGAATGCGTGGTCGTGTTCATCGGGAGGGCTTGGACCGAACAGGCGATGCAAACGAGGCCTGGTGTACCGCAAAACGGAGGAAACGGCCTTGTGTTTGACTGGCCACGTTCGAAACAGGATCCTGTTCATCGGGAGGGTTCTGGCATACCGCAAAACGGACGAAACGGACCTCCTACGGTCGAAACGGGGGTCCTGTTGATCGGGAGGGGTGTGGCGTACCACAAAACGGAGGAAACGGACCTCCTACAGTCAAAACGGGGGTCCTATTGATCGGGAGGGGTGTGGCGTACCGCAAAACGGACAAAACGGACTTGTGTTGGAGCGCTACGGTCGAAACGGGGGTCCTGTTCATCAGGAGGGGTGTGGCGTACCGCAAAACGGTACTCCACGGGATATTGTTCATCTCCACCGTTGACCTCCTCCAGCCTCCACGGGCTACCGTCGACCTCCTCCAGCCTCCACTGGCTCCTGTTCAACCAACCTCCACCGCGCGCTACTCCACCGGCTACTGTTCAACCACCCCTCCACGGGAGCCCCTCCACCGTCATCCAGCCCTCCACACCACGGGGTCCTATTCAACTACCCCTCCACGGGCGCCCCTCCACCTTCTACTGTTCATCCAGCCCTCCACCACACCACGGGGTCCTGTTCATCCAGAGGCAACGCCACCGCTCACTGTTCATCCAAACCCCCCGCAACGCTCACTGTTCATCCCAGAGGCAGCATAGATTGGCTTCAGTTAGCAGCAGTAGCGAAGGAATCGCTCGATCGGGTTAAGTTAACATCCATCGAACGATCGCTCGGGTTCAGTAACGCGTAGCCTGCAGTGCAATCGCTCGGGTTCAGTTAGATCCCAACACCTCGCTCGGGTTCAGTTAGAGACAACGCCTCGCACACACGCGCGTACGTGTACGAGAGAAATGCGCATCGCTCGGCCCCTGACCTCCCACCGTAAACGGGAACTCCCCGAAATTGTCCTCCCCCTCGCTTCTACCACGGTTTTTTCCATCAAGGACGGCCCAAAGAATGTCATGCAGCTGCGTCTCCAGCCCGCCCAGGACGAAAAGCCCATTTGCTGTCATGATTTTTTGTCATAGAAGTAGGAGCCCACCACATCTATAATGATACCGGGTTTTGTCACAATTATCGTCATAGAAGTGTCATATGTATGACAGAAAAAAATTCGTTCGGCCCAAAATGTCACGGATGTGTCTTTTTTTTGTAGTGTTGGATGCAATGATATGCCGAGCTTGCGTATATATGAATCTTTTTGAGTTGTTGATAGTGAATGTTGGCTATGAATATGAACGTGTCCCGTGAACCTGAGTTTGGTATGAATGTGTACCTTTTCTGTTGTATTTGTATGTGAACTTGTTAGTATGCCTACTGTGCGGTATAAAACGCAGGTCTCTTATAAAAGTAATGCTGTGTCCAATTTATGTTTTCCCTTCTAACCACATTATATATATTTATATTATTACTATTATCGTATATTTTATAGAGACTTATATATACATTATAAAAACATCCCACGTGTTATTAACTTATAAAAGTAAATGTTTAACGGAAGTTGGCAAGGAAAATCCTGGTTGTTTTTGACTCACAGGCAAGGAAAATCCTGGTGATTGTGTACAAAAGCTTGCGAAGATTTTAAGGACCAATTTAATAATAACGCGCTCATTTTTATTCTGAGCAATAACTCGCTAATTTCTTAATTATATATATATATATATATATATATATATATAATGTGCCTCTCCGGTTTATTCTTTGATATTAATTGCTCCTTCTAACATAACATTATATATATATAACGAGCCCACCTAATACGTGTATTTCAAGGAAGTGCAAATGGGCTGGGATTTCTTAGAAAATATAAATGGGCCTGATTGACTTGAAATTATTTGTTCACCAGCCCAGCAAATGGACTGTACATTCTAGAAAACATGGGTTAAATATATGCCACATTTTTGCAGGCTGACATGTGGGCCAATAGGTCGAAGCCTACATAGGGCGTTGTCAACTTGGTCAGCATATGATTGTGTCATCCACAGCCATTGGATTTATATCCAACGGCCAGCATGCACCTTCAATCTCTCGTCTTCTTCCTCCAGCATCGCCGGGACCGCCTGGTCCGGCCTCCGGCGGCTAGCGGCTCTGCTTAGCACGCATCGTTGTGAAGCGCTACCCCACCGTCGGCCAGGCTATCCCTCCACCCCTCGACACCTCCTGTTATTCTCCATAGACTACAGGCCCACACCACAACAGAACCAGTTATAACCCTTCTCCTCCTCTCAATTTGCGACTCCACTACCGCGTTTTCCCATCTCTGAGTCGTTCCCGCTTGGGGCCTCACCATCGTCCATTGCCTCACTGTGTTCGGTGCGGCATGGTCAACAAACGTGAGTCATCGGAAGAGGACTATACATGGAGAGCCTGACGGCTGGGACCCACGAGGTCCATGGTCGCACGCAAGGAAAGTTTCTCCTTATTAAGCTAAAAAAATGTTTCCTCCACTTGACAGCTGGGACCCACCGGCTGTATCTTCGCACGGAAGGAAGTGCCTCCTTGTTTTGCAAAAAAATTATTCATCCCATTGACAGATGGGACCCGTCAGATTTGGTGACTGACTTGTGGGCCTACCAAGCGGACGTGTACACACGGCTTTGTCAACTTAATCAACAAATGATTCTAGCAGCTGGACCGTTCGATGTTAATCCAACAGCCGTGCTCCTTCTTCAACCTCTGTTCTTGGTCCTGTCTCCCATGCCGGCACCGCGGCTGTGCTGTCGCGCACCCGAACCAATGAAGTTTCCCACTCCTCTCCATCTGCGACTCCACTGCCCTGTCTTCCCCATCTCCGGGTCGTTCTAGTCTTGGTGCGCTCGGCATGGTGAGGTCAACGTGGTCAACAACCGAGAGTCATCGGAAGATGACTGTAGGTGAGAGGCTGACAGTGAGGGCGCACCACGCCCATGGACGCATGCATGCAACGGAACGTGGCGAGGTCAACGTGGTCAAGGAACAACTTCCATCGGAAGTATACTATACGTGGAGAGTCTCAGCTGGGTCCACGGCCGCAGCAAGTAAGTGCCTCCTTATTACGTGAAAAATAATGATTCCTCCAACTGACAGCAGGGACCCACTGGATGGGCCACCGTATTTTGCGAAAAAAACGTTTGCCCCCTGACTGCTAGGACCCACCTGACGGGCCACCATATTTCGCAAAAAAGCATTCCCCTCGCTGTCAGCTCGGACCCACCGGAAGTGCCTCCTTATTACGCACAAAACAAAAATAAATACTACCCTGGCTAGCTGGGACCCACCTTGGTGGGAGGCTGACATGTGGGCCTACTAAGTTGACGGGGACGAAGGGCTTTGTCAACTTAGTCAATATGAACGATTCTAGCTCTAGTGACCGTACGATGTCCATCCAACCTCCATAGTGCTTCTTCAACCTCTGGTCTTCTTGCTCTAGCCGCCCAAAGTAGCGCCGGTCATGCCGCATGCTCCTGGCTCCCATGGCCGGCTGTGCTGCCGCGGAGGCCTCACCGCCCCCTACTATTGCCACCGCTGGTGAGGCCCTGCGGTGATGGCAGCCTCACACCGCAGCCGAACCAGTGAACCCTCGTACTCCTCTCCGCGCGGGCTTCCACTACCGCGTCTTCCCCGGCTCCGCGTCATCCCCATCCTAGGCCTCGCCGTCGTCCACCGCTGTGGTGCTCTCCGCGCGGCGTGGTCAACGTGGTCAAGGAATGACTTCCATCGGAAGAGTACTGTACGTGGAGAGGCTGACAACTAGGTCCACGGCCACAGCCCAGTTTTTTTGTGATTTGCCAAGTAAGTCGCTTTGTCAGGCATGTTGGGCTGCAAATCTTTCAAGACGAGGAGAGCTTTCATTCGGCTGGCCGAGAAAATGGCCCATCAGTAATGAGAAATGGGCTGTACATTTTTAAAATACATCAAACTGGCAACTAGTTTCAAATATCCTTTTTTCATTTCGAGATTTGAAATTACATTAATTTTTATGCGTGGAGAATTTGTTGTATTTTATATTGATATACATTTATTTTTAAAATCAGTTTGAATGTGAGTCAAAATTTTGGGAATAAAAACAGTTCGGACCGCACCGAAATATGCAAAATTTTGTATAATTTTTTAACCGTGGCCACAATATGGGCTGTAATGCTAACAAAAAGAATATGGGCTCCAAAAAACCTGAAAAATTAGCAAATGGGCTGTGAATTGTTAGAAATAATGGCAGATGGGATGTATGCTGTTTTCCTAAAAAAAGGTTGACGCACAAGCAGTGACTGTTGGATGTCCATCGAACGACCGTCGTGCTTCTTCAATCTGTGCTCTTCCTGCTCTAGCCGCTCAAACAAGCGCCGGCGGGACTGCCTGCTCCCTCCTCCCCGTGGCCCGCTATGCTGCCGTCCAGGCCTCACCGCCCCACCGTACTCCCATCGCTGGCCTAGCCATCCCTCAACTCACGCACACCAGCTTTTATTCTCCGGCGACGATAGACGAACCAGTAAACCCTCGTATAGTCATACTCCCCTCCACGTGGGAAACAACTGTCGTGTCTTCCCTGCCTCCGTGTCGTTCTCTTCCTAGGCCTTGGCGTCGTCCACTGCCCTGGTGCTCCCAGCGCGGCCTGGTCAACGTGGTCAATGACCGACATGCATCTGAAGTGGACTGTACGTGGAGAGGCCGACAGCTGGGTCCACGACCGCACGCAAGGAAAAGCATCCTTATTACGCGACAAAATAATGATTCCCCCACTTGACATCAGGGACCCACCAAAAGGGCCTCTGTATTTCGTGAAAAAAACATTACCGCCGCTGACAGCTAGGACCCACCAGCTATATCTTCGCACGCAAGGAAGTGCCTCCTTATTACGCACAAAAAAATGAATACTCCCCCTGTTAGCTGGGACCCAGTATAGTGGCAGGCTGACTTGTGGGCCTACTAAGTTGACGGGGACGGATGGCTTTGTCAACTTAGTCAATATGCATGATTCTAGCTCTAGTGACCGTACGATGTCCATCCAACGGCCGTAGTGCTTCTTCAACCTCTGGTATTCTTGCTCCAGCCGCCCAAACCAGCTTCGGTCGTGCCTCGTGCTCCTGCCTCCCGTGGCCGGCTGCGATGCGGCGGAGGCCTCACCGCCCCCTACTGCTCCCACCGCTGGCCAGGCCATCCCTCTACTCACCCACACCCCCTGTTATTCTGTGGCGACGGCAGCCACACACCGCAGCGAACCAGTGAACCCTCGTACTCCTCTACGCGTGGGCATTCGCTGTCGCGTCTTCCCTGGCTCCGCGTCGTCCCCTTCCTAGGCCTCGCCGTCATCCACCGCCCTGGTGCTCTCGGTGCAGCATGGTCAACATGGTCAAGGAACAACTTCCATCAGACGTGGACTGTACATGGAGAGGCTGACAGCTGGGTCCATGGCCGCAGATAGGAAGTGCCTCCTTATTATGTGCAAAATAATTATTCCTCCACCTGATAGCGGGGACCCACTGGACGGGCCACTGTATTTCACGAAAAAAACGTTTGCCCCTGACTGCTGGGACCCACCAGCTACATCTTCGCACGCAAGGAAGTGCGTCCGGGCAAAAAAAACGATTCGCCCCCTGACTGCTAGGACCCACCAGCTACATCTTCGCAGGCAAGGTAGTGCCTGACAGTCGGGACCCACCTGGTCGAAGCGTAAGTAGCATTGTCATTCTAGTCGTGAACGTGTACGCACATATATACTGGTGGATGTAGAGGCGCGCACGTGTTGTAGTAGAGACGCGTACGTGTCGTAGTAGAGGCGCGCATGTAGCATGTACACGTACGTACAGCGGCCAGGCTGCAAGAAAGAAAATACGTCCATGTTTGTGTACATACTGGCAGGGTCTTGAACGCCTACTCGCGCCTATGTACGGCCAGGGCTCATGTACATGGCTGGGTCGGAACGGAGAAACAGCGTCGTCGTCGTGTTCATGGGGAGGCAACGGAATGCCTCGTGTTCATCGGGAGGCAACGGAACGCGTGGGAGCCAACCGGCTGGGTCGGAACGGAATGCGTGGTCGTGTTCATCGGGAGGGCTTGGACGGAACAAGCGATGGAAACGAGGTCTTGCGTACCGCACAACAGAGGAAACGGACCTCCAACATTCGAAACGGGGTCCTGTTGATCGGGAGGGGTCTGGCGTACCGCAAAACGGAGGAAACGGGCCTCCTCCGATCGAAATGGGGGCCCTGTTGATCAGGAGGGGTGTGGCATACCGCGAAACAGACGAAATAGACCTCCTACGGTCGAAACGGGGGTCCTGTTGATCGGGAGGGGTGTGGCGTACCGCAAAACGGACGAAACAGACCTCCTACGGTCGAAATGGGGGTCCTGTTCAATGGGTGGGGTGTGGCGTACCGCAAAACAGGACTCCATGGGATATTGTTCATCTCCACCGTCGACCTCCTCCAGCCTCCACGGGCTACCGTCGACCTCCTCCAGCCACCACGGGCTCCTGTTCATCCAGCCTCCACCGCGCGCTACTTCACCGGCTACTGTTCAACCACCCCTCCACGGGCACCCCCCCCCCCCACCGTCTACTGTCCATCCAGCCCTCGACACCACGGGGTCCTGTTCAACCACCCCTCTACGGGCACCCCTCCATCGTCTACTGTTCATCCATTCCTCCACCACACCACGGGGTCCTGTTCAACCACCCCTCTACGGGGACCCCTCCATCGTCTACTGTTCATCCATTCCTCCACCACACCATGGGGTCCTGTTCATCCAGAGGCAACGCCACCGCTCACAGTTCATCCAACACCCCCCCCCCCCGCAACACTCACTATTCATCCCAGAGGCAGCATAGATCGGCTTCAGTTAGCAGCAGTAGCAAAGGAATTGCTCGATCGGGTTCAGTTAACAGCCATCGATCGATCGCTCGTGTTCAGTAACGCGTAGCCTGCAGTGCAATCACTTAGGTTCAGTTAGAGCCCAACGCCTCGCTCGTGTTCAGTTAGAGCCAACGCCTCGCACACACGCGCGTACCACATCCAACGGCCCGCCCAGGACGAAAAGCCCATTTTCTGTCATGATTTTTTGTCATATAAGTAGGAGCCCACCACATCTATGATGATACCGGGTTTTGTCACAATTATCGTCATAGAAGTGTCATATGTATGACAGAAAAAAAATCGTTCGGCCCAAAATGTCACGGATGTGTCTTTTTTTTGTAGTGCTAGGAGTAGGTTTCCCCCCTTTCCTAGTCCTAATAGGAGAGGGAAGGAAGGGAAGAGGAGAAGAAGGAAAGGGGGACCGGCCCCCCTCCCAATTCGAATTGGCCTTGGGGGGTTCCGGTAACCCCCCCGGTACTCTGGTATATGCCCGAACTCATCCGAAACCATTTCGGTGTCCAAACATAACCTTCCAATATATCATTCTTCATGTCTGCACCATTTCGAGACTCCTTATCATGTCCATGGTCACATCTGGGACTCCGAACTACCTTCGGTACATCAAAACACATAAACTCATAATACTGATCATCATCGAACGTTAAGAGTGCGGACCCTACGGGTTCGAGAACAATGTAGACATTGCCGAAACTCATCTCCGGTCAATAACCAATAGCAGAACCTGGATGCTCATATTGGTTCCTACATATTCTACGAAGATCTTTATCGGTCAAACCGCATAACAACATACGTTGTTCCCTTTGTCATTGGTATGTTACTTGCCCGAGATTCAATCATCGGTATGATCATACCTAGTTCAATCTTGTTACCAGCAAGTCTCTTTACTCGTTCCATAAAGCAATATCCCGCAACTAACTCACGAGTCACATTGCTTGCAAGGCTTATAGTGATGTGCATTACCGATTGGGCCCGGTGATACCTCACCCACAACCGGAGATATCTTCTCCCTCTTGGATGCCCCCGCCTCTGGGTCCATAGTGGCCACCCTTTTCTAGGTAGAATTGTTATCTTCTTCCTCCTCCTCTTCGTCTTCATCTCCATCGTGGGAAGAAAGAATTTCGGTATCTTCGGACATAGCGTCTGAAATGGACTTACGGTGGAGGCCACCCTTTGCCTCCTTGCTCTTCTTCTTGACCTTATTCTCTGGCGCCTAATAAGGCGCCGGTACCATCATCCTCGTTAACAAAGGAATGGCTGGGTTTTTGGGTAACGGCGCCGGGCACCTGATCCGCTCTGCTTTTGTTGTCCAACCCTGAATAAGGAATGGGCATCTGAGTATACACTTTGATTTATGGACCAAAATTATGTTTGGAAGTAAGGAGCTTACCTTAGTAGCCGGATTCATGCTGTTAAGACCGATATCTTCGATCTTCTCCGGCCACGACTTCTGGGCCTTAAAAAGCAGTTTCTAGATCTTGTCATGCGTTGTGCCGAAGAAGCACTGCAGGGTTCAAGGACCGTCCGGATTGAAATCCCACATACGGCGAGGCTGGCGTTGGCATGGGAGGATCCAACGGAAGAGCATCACCTGAATCACGTCAGTGAGACTGGTGTGCTGATTTATCATACTCTTAATGCGCTTTTGCAGCGTCATCACTTCGTCGATCGATCCCCAGTCTAGACCCTTGTTGGTCCAAGACGTGAGCCGCATAGGGGGCCCAAATTTGAATTTGGGAGGAGTTGCCCATTTGGTACCGCGGGGTTCGGTGTTGTAGAACCACTCCCGCTGCCACCCCTTCACGATTTCCACATAGGCTCCTTTGGGCCAAGTGGCACTGGGAAGTTTGCCTACTATGGTGCCACCGCAGTCGGCGTGCTTCCCGTCAACCACCTTCGTCTTCATGTTAAAAACTTTGAGCAATAGGCCAAAGTAGGGTGGAATGCGCAGGAGTGCCTCGCACATGACGATAAACACTGAGATGTGGTGGAAGGAGTTTGGGGCTAGATCGTGGAAATCTAGCCCGTAATAAAACATGAGGTCGCGGGTGAAAGGGTGAAGTGGAAACCCTAGGCCATGGAGAAAGTGAGGGATGAAGAATACACTCTCATCGACCTTTGGAGTGGGGATGACTTGCTCTTTGGCCGGGAGCCTATGTGCGATTTCCGTGGTCAAATACTTCGCCTCTCAAAGCTCCTTGATGCCATTCTCCATGACGAAGGAGGCCATCCACTTGCCCTGTGAGCCGGATCTAGACATGGCTAGAAGAGTTGGGCAGTGAGAAAGATTGAAGCTTGGGCGCTAGAGCCCGAGGACGGGAAGGCTGGGGAAGGAAGAGGGCGTGGGGTAAAAAGATGGATCTTTATCCGCTTATATAGGCAGTGAATATCAAGCGCCCCCACTAGCCTTAAAACTTGTCTATTCCCAAGGGGTCGTGCGAATGGCACGGTTGGATTACCCAAACCCGTATTGATGAAAATCCCGCATTGAGGGGACACGATCTCTGCTTTGACAAGACGTGTCAATGGACGATGCACCTCAAAACGCGAAGCGGGAGGCCAAAAAATGGTTCGAAATAATAAAAAGACCAGATGTGACATTTTGCCGAAAAAGCTGTCAGTAGATATGCCTTATTAAGTATTATACCCTTGTGGTTGAGGGTTGTGACTATTATATAGAGCCGGATATAGTTCTTTTTCTTAGAAGACTGCTTTGTATGCGGAGAAGGAACTAGCCTTGCAATGCCGAAGACAATCTGCGTGCCGAACACATCATCATTGAAGACTGGTTTAGGGGCTACTGTGGGAGTCCTGGACTAAGGGGTCCTCGGGTGCTAGGCTATCTGATATGGGCCAGACTGATGGACCATGAAAGTACACGGCAGAAGACCTTCCCCCGTGTCCGGATGGGACTCTCCCTTGCGTGGATGGCAAGCCTAGCATCCGATGTATAATTTCATTTCTCTGTAAGCCGACTCTGTACAACCCTAGGCCCCTCTGGTTGAGGGAGTCCTAGACTAAGGGGTCCTCGGGCATCCGGCCTGTTAGCCATGGGGTGGACTATTGGGCTGTGAAGATACAAAGACCGAAAACTCTACCCGTGTCCGGATAGGGCTCCCCTTGGCGTGGAAGGTAAGCTTGGCAACCGAATATGAAGATTTCCTTTTTCTATAACCGACTTTGTGTAACCCTGGATCCCTCTGGTGCTTATATAAACCGGAGGGCTAGGTCCGTAGAGAGGACAATCATAATCATAGTCATACAGGCTAGACTTCTAGGGTTTAGCCAGTATGATCTCGTGGTAGATCAACTCTTGTAATACTCATATTCATCAAGATCAATCAAGCAGGAAGTAGGGTATTACGTCCATAGAGAGAGCCCGAACCAGGGTAAACATTGTGTCCCCTGTCTCCTGTTACCATCGACCTTAGATGCACAGTCCGGGACCCCTACCCGAGATCCGCCGGTTTCGACACCGACATTGGTGCTTTCATTGAGAGTTCCACTCTGCCGTCGTCAAAATGATTGATGGCTCTCCTTGTCGTCAAGGAAAATATCACCTCCGGAGGAGCCCTGGCCTCAGGCCAAACCCTTCGGCTGGGCGGCTTCATCATGACCGCCCGTTCGGCCCTTGGGCCGACGATGACCTCTCGAGTCATCAAAAATCGTCTCTGTGTTGATTCTGAATACGCCAAACGGATGGATCCAACAGAGTTATCATCTTTAAACGAACTCCTAGATCGCATTGCCGCCTTGGAGGTCGCTACAGACTACGATCGGATTGGGCTTAAACCCGACCAGAGAGAAATTAAAACTCCGCCGATCACCCATCAGATAGCGGTAGTCGAGGAGCAATATAACTCTTCCTCTATATTGAGGACGAACTATATTCGGATCTTCGATCTCGAAGAGCTGGACACCTACCGGCAGAAAGATATGCCTCGTCCTCCGAACATAGAATCAGACGATAAGCTCAGAAAATCAGTTGATATCCAGGAGCCTGAATTGCTAAGTCCGGAGGATCTTCAGACTCCAGATCCAAAATTGTGTCAGGGTTCGGACTTAAATCCACCCACCCAGACATAAGCGCTCTCTTGAGCATACAACAGCAGTCTCAGGAAATGGCCCACCACTTCTGGGCCAGATTCCTCCTTATCAAAAACAAGATCAAAGATTGCCGTGACGAAGACGCGATCTTAGTGTTTCGCAACAATTGCATGGACGAGGAAATCCTCAACGCCATGAACCACCATCACATATTACACTTTGCTGACTTGGCAACTATCGTACAGAACTACACTGCAACGGAACGCGCCTGGAAAACTCAGGTAGCCCGTTGGGACCCATCGGTCCCCACTCAACCCCTCGCTCTGGCGAAAAGGGCGCACCCTCATGGCACGCCTGGACCAATAGTAAAGAAATACAAGCCTGTTACGAGGCGTGGAACCGTTCTGGAAGGATAGCTCGGTGGGCCATGCAAAATACACACAACACCGGATAACATACCAACACACAGCCTTAGAGCATGTTGGATACTCCAGCAAGTGGCCAAGAGCGGTGAGGATATCCTCGCCAGGAATACCCCAAAACAACACCCCCAGAAGACGATGACCTCAAAGTATTGATGGTCTTCGAGACATTCGCCTCAAACAATAGGAGCAAAAGGGCACTCCGCGAACTCGCCGAAGTCTGCCAAATCGCAACAATAAACCCTTGGAACAACACGGCTATAACCTTTAATGCCGGCGACGAGCCAAAATACAGGACAGTCCGAGCACTAGCCACCTTGGTCCTCCGCCCAATCATGGATGACTTTCGGCTCACCAAGGTTCTCATGGACGGTGGCAGCGGACTAAAACTCATCTATGAGGATACACTACAAAAAATGGAAATAGACAAGAGCTGCATCCGAGGAATCATTCCCAGTCGGGAGGCACGGTGTGCGGGAAAAATCACGCTTGATGTGGTATTCGGCACGCCTGAGCATTATTAGTCTGAAGAGATAACCTTCCAAGTGGCCCCTTTCAACAGCGGATATCACGTCCTCTTAGGGCGAGATGCATTTACACGCTTCCAAGCCGTACCTCATTACGGATACATGAAGCTTAAGATGCCCAGGCCCAATGGCATAATCACTCTCACTAGTGATCCGGACATAGCACTCCGCGCCAAAAATAAAACCGCATCTCTGGCCCTCGAGGCATTATCTGAAACCCTCGCGGCCGAAGAATTAACCGCACTGCACTCCACGGTTGACAAGGACGATGTGATTATAGACAAACGACACAAATCCACCTCCTTCAAACCGGTAGAAGAAATAGTCAAATTCCAAGTGCATCCAACGTACCCCGAGAAGACAACATCTATTGGAGCACAACTAGACCCAATGGTTGACACGGTGTTACGAGAGTTCCTTCGTGAAAATTGGGATATATTCTCCTGGCACCCTTCTGATATGCGAGGAATCCCACGCGAGTTGGCTGAACACAGCCTCAATATATTGAAGGGATATAAACCGGTCAACCAAACACTGCGGCGCTTTTCTGAACCCAAACAACAAGCTATGGGGGAGGAGGTAGCCAAACTAATCGAGGCCGGATTCATTAGAGAAATAAAACACCCGGACTGGCTGGCAAACCCAGTGATGGTGCCAAAGAAAGACAAATCTTGACGCTTGTGCGTCGATTTCAAAGACCCCAATAAGGCTTGCCCCAAGGAACCCTTCCCCCTCCCCCGCATCGACCGAATCATTGATGCTACTGCAGGACACGACTCATTGTGCTTCCTAGACGCATATTGTAGATACCATTCTGCTTCAACACCATGCCCTCCGGACTCAAAAATGCCGGCGCCACCTACCAACGCATGATTCAAACATGCCTGGAGAAACAGATCGGCAAGAAAGTCAAATCATATGTGGATGATGTCGTCATCAAAACTAGGCATGTTGAAACACTCATAGACAATTTACGTCTCACATTTGACAACCTCCATGCATATGACATCAAGCTCAATCCGGAAAAGTGCATTTTCGGTGTCCTCGCGGGAAAACTACTGGGCTTCATTGTTTCCAATAGACGAATTGAAGCAAATCCAGCCAAAATCCGAGCTTTGTCACAATTGGCTACGCCAACGGACCTTAAACAAGTCCAAAAACTCGCCGGTTGCGTGGCAGCTTTAAGCCGCTTTATCTCCAGATTGGGAGAGAAGGCATTGCCACTCTATCACCTTCTGCGGCTCACCGATCACTTTGAGTGGATGGATGCGTCAATGGACGGACTGGAAGAAATAAAAACACTTCTAGCAAGCAACCCAATCCTGGCCGCGCCAGGTGGTGAGCGTCGTGCTCGTCGTTGAGCGAGAGCCGGACGGACACAAATTTCCGCTTCAGAAGCCGGTATACTACGTATCCACTGTCCTCACACCATGCAAATCCTGGTACCCTCATTATAAAAAGATAGCATACGCGGTCTTCATGGCATCCCGAAAGCAACAACACTACTTCCAGGAGTGTTCGATCACGGTGGCCTCTTAAGTACCACTCAACGACATAATAAACAACTGCGATGCCACGGGCCGGATTGCCAAATGGTCCATTGAGATCCTTCCATTTGACATAACATATAAACCGCGTCGAGCCATTAAATCTCAAGTACTGGCTGATTTCGTCGCTGAATGGACCAAGGCCGAACTCCCTAAAGATTACGGCACATATTCCAACTGGGTTATGTATTTTGATGGATCCAAAATGCTGGCAGGGCTAGAAGCGGGTGTCATTTTAATGTCCCCCACTGGAGACGTCGTCCAATACGTACTCCAAATATTATATATGGACTCCAACAACCCAGCCGAATATGAGGCCTTATTGCATGCTCTTCGGATGGCCGTCTCCATGGGCATACAACGCCTGGAAGTGCGCGGGGACTCAAACCTCGCAATATCTCAAATTAATGGAGACTTCGATGCCAAAGATCCAAAGATGGCGGCGTATCACAATGTCGTCCTAAAAATGTTGGCCCGGTTTGAGGGGCTCGAGTTTCATCATGTGGCCCGAGAAAGTAATCAAGCGGCGGACGTCCTTGCTCGCATCGGCACCAATTGCGACCCCATCCTACCTAACATCTTTCTAGAAAAGCTTTTTAAGACATCCGTGGTGTGGCAAGGGGAGAGCGGCGGCACCAGTACGGATCCGAACACAACCCTAGATTCCGGGCAGACCGATATCATCGGGGGCTCAGCCACTGAAATAAGACCATCGGCCCATCTCATTATGGAAATCATTGCCCCATGGACTGAACCCTTCTTGGCCTACCTCAACAGGAAGGAACTCCCCGAGGATCAGACGGAGGCCCGCCGCATTGTCCGGTGTTTGAAGTCCTACAAGGTTCATGAAGGAGAACTCTACAAGAAAAGCGCTACCGGAGTCCTTCAAAGATGTATCTCCGAGCAAGAAGGGCGGAAGCTCCTGGCTGAAATTCATGCCGGTCTCGGCGAGCACCACGCCGCAGCTCGGGCCCTTGTTAGCAAGGCCTTCCGTACATGTTTTTTTGGCCGACGGCCCGAGCAGATGCAGAGGACTTTGTCCAACGTTGCGTCGGATGCCAACTCTTCGAAAACCAAAGCCATATGCCGCCCACCACCTTACAAACAATCCCCATCACTTGGCCTTTCGCGGTCTGGGGGCTCGATATAGACCCCTTAAAGGAGGAAGCCATAAGAAAAAGTATCTGCTAGTCATGGTGGATAAATTTACCAAGTGGATAGAGGCCAAACCAGTTAAAACGGACGAGTCCGGGATGGTGATAGAATTTATATCCGGTGTTGTACACCGTTATGGTGTTCCACACCGCGTCATCACCGATAATGGCTCCAATTTCACAGCCGATGAGGTGAAAACCTGGTGCACAAATCTGGGCATCAAACTTGATTACGCCTCTGTTTATCATCCACAAACAAACGGTCAAGTCAAACGAGCCAATGGTCTTATTATGAGCGGCATCAAGCCTAGACTAGTACGGTCTTTGAAAAAATCAGACAAGCACTGGGTTGAGGAACTCGACTCTATACTGTGGGGGCTGCGGACCATGCCCAATCGTACTACCGGATATGCACCTTTCTTCATGGTGTACGGTGCAGAGGTAGTGTTGCCCTACGACATTATCCATGACTCACCTCGAGTGCGCATGTACGAAGAGAGAGAGGCCGAGCTTGATTGGCAAGACAACTTAGATACCCTGGAGGAGGAGCGCGACGTCGCAAAAGCCTGTTCCGCGTTTTATCAACACCAGGCTCATAGGTATCAAAGCAGAGAAGTGCGGGCCAAGATTTATAATATTGGCGAACTCGTTGTACGCCTGCCGGAAAAGAAAAAGGACAAACTCAAGCCCAAGTGGGAGGGTCCCTTCATCATTGACGAAGTTCTCACCGGAGGAGCGTACCGCCTGCATGATGCGTCAGACAATCGCCTAGAGCCGAACCCTTGGAACGCGGCCAGACTCCGATGATTTTATGCCTAGCGTCGACCACTATGTTCGTCTCCTTCATCCTGTTGTTTCCATTATTTTTTTCTCTCTTTTTGTTTTTTCTCTTTAGCTTTACAGTTTTCGTGCAGCTAGAGCATGCACCCCTGACGCATACATCTTCAAATATGTACGTCCATTATACCTGGGGGCTTCTTGGACAGAAGCTTGCTATTATTATCTTGCGAGCATTAAGCTCATCACATATGCGTCTTTTCCCATATGCACCTTTTCTTCGCCATTATATGCATTGATATGACTTAAGTTTTGGCCAAGGTGGGTTGCCTAGCTCATGTGCTTATGACCTACGTTCCCGTTAATTCGGCTAGGGCATAATGGGAGCACCTCTGTGATTGTTACTGTCGGGTCATCCGGGCGTGTACCTCAGACTGGGTGAAGCCAAAAGCTACTGTTCTTATAGGAATATGCGGTCGGTGAATTAAAGATGTTTCCGCATTCACTCCAACGTGAACCCCCAGAAGTTACTTATACTGTGATTTTTTTTAATCATAGTTCAGACATGCACATGAAATGCATGCACACCTAGGGAAAGGAACCCTTAACGGAACTATTCTCTCTGTAAGATGTTTCTTACATAATGTAATATAACAAAACTAGTCGGATACAACTTGTCTGTTCAAGAAACTATGACCCCTACGCCTGGTTTCCACGCATACCCCGGTCTATTTTACCGCTCAGGTATTCGGAAACACTCCGCACCTTTGGGTCCAGAGGTCGAAGCGAAAAGGTCTGCCATGACAATCGTTTTACAATTCAGCTAGAGTTACATACGTCAAGAAAGGTACGTAGTCATTTGGACTCGAAAATTTCCTACTCTATACCGTCCAGTAAGCTGTCTAGCTTACAATCCTGCTGGGAATACTTGGCGGCTATTTCTACTTGGTCATATACCAAATTAACTGGAACTTATTTTCCATCTGACCCTAGAGATCCGACCCGAGCCATATGATTCGGATTAAGCTTAGTATACCGTGTTTTCCCCATGGCCCAGGCTTCTCGTGCACCTTCCCGCCAAGCCGATATTTTCCACAATCGAAAGCGTCGCCATGCCCCCTTGAACAGTTGTATAACCTCCTCCATCTTTCCTGGAGAGGAGGCGGATGGCCATAAGGCCTTGGCAACACTTCACATCGCCTGCCGAGCCTGCTCGTGCACTAGCGACAGCTCTTGTAGCAGGTAGCCCGAGAATCCGGACATCTCCTCTTTGGGACGACCGGTCAGCATACCTGCAGACATAACCCTGTTAGTCTCATCCACCTGTGAGTTATTCGAAAGTAAGTTCAACCACATACCGAATATGCCGCCTCGCACCCTTTTATTCTCCTTACAGAGTCAGCTAGCTGGGCCTGTACATCTTTCAGATCCTCGCCCAATCGGGTATTCAAATCCTCGAGCTTGTTCTTCTCCAACACGACTTTTGTGAGCACACGCTCGCCCACGTCTAGCAGTTTCTTGGCTTCTCGTTCTCCGTCTTGGGTAGCTTTCAGTTGTTCTTGTAGTTGACCTAGTGATCCTAATAAGAGGTGAGCAACTGTGTTAGCATTATTGGTATACCATTATGTTTTCTCGATGGAGGGAAACATTACCAGGAGACGCCTTCTTGGATTTCTCCAGTTCGGCACGGGCGGCAGTTAGCTGCGTCTGACACTTTTCTATCTCCTGGGTTAGCAGGTCGTTCTTCTCCATAAGAACCTGGTTATACAACGATACTTAAATCAGTTGTACCAACTGCTTCAAGTCTCGGGGGCTACTGGCATATGGTTATCATATTCGGACAAAGTAAACTTACCCACACATCTTTTAAATGCTGCTTTGTGGCTCTGTTAAGCCCATCTCGAGCAGCTCGGATGTATGGATCAGCCAAGCTGAAGGCGTTAAAATCCTCTTATGAAAAGCCGAGGTCTTGTAAACGGCCCTTCAGCGCTGATGATTCATGGCGCTCTCCACTTCCGAGTTAGTGACGTATACATCATCCGAATCCTTGGTAGGAGGACAGTCCGGCGTTACCCCCGTATCAGCCCCCATCTTTACGGCAGGATCTAGATCCTGGCTGCGGGAAGTATGACCGGTAGGACCCCCGGATATAGTCTGGCACACCTTTTTCCTGATACAGGATAAACAGAAAGGTCACAGTTGGATGTGACTACCAAGGTGCATATGTGCAAATCCATACCTCTTTGATAAAGCCTCGGTCGTATCATCGTTTGCCTTCCTCTTCGAAGGCTTGCCCGGTGTGGGGGCCTCTCTCTTCGGAGATGCTCCTGGGGAAACATGGCGCGCCGAATGCCTCCCCTTTTGAGAACATGATAGTGCGGTGGGTGAGGCAGAATGAGAGAACCCTTTCGGATAAGATGTCTCCTGATTACTTACGTGTGAAGCAGGGAGAAGGCCGGGATAATCGGCGGTGATATCCACCTCTGTGCCATCATAAATCTCCTGGTAAAACACCCCGTCCTCGAGCTCCACGAATATATCCGGATCCTCCTCGAATCTGGGATCAAGGTCCCGATTGTGGCCCTCGGGCTGTGGGGCAGGGCTGTCAAGCCCTTCAGAAATCTTTTGCGAGTGCTGTTATAAATGGATGGGTTAATACTCATTGAAAGTTGCTCGGGGAGCGGAGTGAGTAGAGCAGAGGAGTTGGGACTTACCTAGCTAGGTGGACTGTACATGGAAAATCCATCTCTGCGCTTGATACGTAGAAATTCCACTTCCTCCCCTTTGAACAGTTCGGCCAATATTTTGCCCAGAGCAGCGGGGGTGTCCGGACCCTTCCGGCCGCAGCGGGAGGCGTCATCTTCCCCGTTGTAGTGCCACATGGGGAGACTTCTGTACTGGAGTGGTTGAACCCCCCGTACTATGGAAGTCACCATTACTTCAACTATTGATAATCCAGACTTAGCGAGTGACCTTATATTGCTCATGAGTTGACGAATTTTCGCACTATCTTCCTCATCGAGGCTCCGAGGGCGCCAGCTGTGGCGTTTCTTCAAAGGAGCTCTTGTGAATTCGGGAAGCCCCCTCCGAACTGGGTCCGGAAGTGCAATGTCCTCAATATAGAACCATTCGGAGGTCCACTCTTCGGGTGCCTTCTTTGGTGTGCCGGAAAGGTATCCGGTCTCGGCGATGAGCCATATTTCGGCTCCGCCCACTTCAAATATTGACCCCTCGTAGTTTCGCAGGACAAGACAGAATAGTTTTTCCACAATTCGAAATGAACTTCACAACCTAGGAATAGCTCACAAAGAGCGACATAACCCATGATATGCACGAGGGAGGCAGGAGTAAAGTTGTGCAGTTGGAGGCCATAATACTCCAGAAGCCCTCGGGGGAATGGATGAATTGGAAATGCGACGCCCCTTAGCAGATAAGGGATGAAGCATACTCGTTCCCCCGTGGATAGATTGGGGAAATTTTCAGCATGCGCCCCGCCATTGAAGGAGGTCAATCCTGCTCGAACAGGGACTAGATCCGCGAGGGGGAAGAAAATCCTGAGTTTGCAGCTTCACCAGCTTACTGTGGGATATGGAGCACCTCTCACATTCACCTTTTTCAGGGATGCAGGGGTGGGATGAGTAGCTAGGAGCATCGGCCATGTTGGAATGGATTTTCCTAGCACGCTCAGAGGATTTTTCCATGTGGTACTGAATGGATCTGAGATTCAATCCCTTTAAATAGACGCTCCTCCTTAATGGCCGGGGTGTTATGTGTAAAATCACCCTGACCTCTCGCCTTCCCTCTACACATGGAAGCTGAAGTTGTTGATACACAGAAACCGAGGGGTTCTACATTAAATGGAAGGCTGAATACATCACTCTGGAGTCATCGGAGGAAGAACCTGCCTTGCAATGTCGAAGACAATCTGCGCACCTGACACCTCGTCATTGAAGTCTGGTTCGGGGGCTACTGAGGGAGTCCTTGACTAAGGGGTCCTCGGGCGTCCGACCTGTTAGCCATGGGCCGGACTGTTGGGCTGTGAAGATACAAAGACCGAAGACTCTACCCGTGTTCGGATGGGGCTCTCCTTGGCGTGGAAGGCAAGCTTGGCCACCGAATATGAAGATTTCCTTTTTCTGTAACCGACTTTGTGTAATCCTGGATCCCTCTGGTGCTTATATAAACCAGATGGCTAGGTTCGTAGAGAGGACAATCATAATCATAGTCATATAGGCTAGACTTCTAGGGTTTAGCCATTACGATATCGTCGTAGATCAACTCTTGTAATACTCATATTCATCAAGATCAATCAAGCAGGAAGAAGGGTATTACCTCCATAGAGAGGGCCCGAACCTGGGTAAACATTGTGTCCCATGTCTCTTGTTACCATCGACCTTGGACGCACAGTTCGGGACCTCCTACCCGAGATCCACTGGTTTTGGCACTGACACCAGTATCTATATAAACCAGAGGGTTTAGCCCGTAGAGGCTATCAGAATTCATACACGCTAGACATCTAGGGTTTAGCCATTACGATCTCGAGGTAGATCAACTCTTGTAACCCCTATACTCATCAAATACAATCAAGTAGGATGTAGTGTTTTACCTCCATTAAGAGGGCCCGAACCTGGGTAAACATCGTGTCCCCCTTGTCTCCTGTTACCTTTGATCCTCAGATGCACAGTTCGGGACCCCCTACCCGAGATCAGCCGGTTTTGACAGCATCACCAGCTGAGTCAAGTGGTTGTGGTACCCAGACATTCTGAGTATGTGTTCACTGACAGAACTATTCTCCTCCATTTTGCAGCTACAGAACTTGTTGGAGACTTCATATCCCTCAACTCGGGCATTTGCTTGAAATATTAACTTCAACTCCTGAAAGATCTCATATGCTCCATGACGTTCAAAACATCTTTGAAGTCCTGATTCTAAGCCGTAAAGCATGGCACACTAAACTATCAAGGAGTCATCAGCTTTGCTCTACCACGCGTTCATAACGTCCGGTGTTGCTCCTGCAGAGGGTCTTGCACCTAGTGGTGCTTCCAGGACATAATTCTTCTGTGCAGCAATGAGGATAATCCTCAAGTTATAGACCCAGTTTGTGTAGTTGCTACCATCATCTTTCAACTTAGCTTTCTCTAGGAATGTATTAAAATTCAAGGGAATGGTAGCACGGGCCATTGATCTACAACAACATAGATATGCAAAATCTATCAGGTACTAAGTACATGATAAATTGAAGTTCAGTTAATCATATTACTTAAGAACTCCCACTTAGATTGACATCCCTCTAGTCATCTAAATGATCACGTGATCCACATCAACTAAACCACACTACTGCAGGATGCTGCTAACGCCACACTACGATCAGAGACCCTTCGATGAAACTGGGTGCGATGCCATAATCGCAGACGGTGGAGTAAAAACCCGTCAAAAAAGGTGTAAAACATTTGCGATGGAGGATGCATCAAACACGGTTCAAATTTTAGTTGTGTGTGTGATGCAGGCCATACAGTTCATCTCAATTAACTGTTTGTGATGAGGAGGAACAAAAGAAACGGGCAGCCTGATGAAGGTGTGTGCGATGTACAGCATACGGTTCACTCAGATGAACTGTTTGTGATTAGGCAACACAATGGAAACGGTCAGCCAGATCAAAGGTGTGTGGTATATATGGCATGCGGTTCACTCGGATGAACTGTTTGCGTTGAGACATGATTACAGAAACGGTTCAAATGAACAAGATGTGTGTGATGCGGCAAACAGGTCTGTAATCAGACATGTGTGTGAATACCAATAATAACATAGACAATTAATGCTAATACGATGTGTGTGTTGTGCGATGAGATTGCATACAGAACAACAACATATATATATACACACACACTTATAAGGACATGCTTGCATAACCAAATTAAACATCCACTTATATAGGTGGCTACTACAACCATGGCATTTGCACACACCAAAGTAAACTATTACATGCATAATTACATAGGTGGCTACTACACACATGACATTTCCACACACCAATAAAGTAAACTATATATTACATGCATGATTAACTAACATAAACAATCATATGATCATCATCTACTTCTTGTGACGCTTGTTCTGCTTATAGCTCGATCCGGGCTCGTCGATTTTGGTAACGAGGCCCTTCCTCATGTCAACGATCCGCCTATGCATCTCATAGCATGTGTACCCGCTCTTGGCCACAAACCTGAGGTGAGGTTCATCCAGTTGCCGCATCCAGGCCCCGTGCCAGGAGACGGGACTTGTTCTCTAGGCATCCTGCTTCATCTTTTCGTAGTACGGGTCGATGATGGCCGAGGCGAGTTCGACCAGGGAGTCCTTCTTCGTGCTTCCCCAGACCCTATAGTGGTCATGAATTTCGACAAGGTTCTTGCAGGCCAATCCCGTAACACTGAGCGCTTTTACATCATTGGTGCACTGGTGCGCATCGGCCCTAAACAAATGGTTTTTAACCCCTTTCCGCGACGGCATAAGGAATCGTCTCCAAGTGAGTGTGGGCGATAGGGGGGTCCTTCCCACACGACCCAGAAACTGTCGGGGATAGGGAGCCTTGATGCATACAGTTGTCCCTATATAACCATTTCCGATATCTCGAATATCCCAAACGCTTCATCCTTGCTACTCGTTTGTACTTGCATTGCCATCGCAGTCGGAGTTTTGTGGTTCTACCTAAAACCAGGCAGATTCTAGGCACTGGAGCTTTCTAGGCAGATTCCACGCACGGGAGATTTATGATGCCTGGCACATCACAAACAGTTCATGATTATAAACCGTGTACGATAGGTAGACAATCACACACATTTAGTTTTCCCGCACCATATGTGATAGTGTCTGACATCACACACGCTTTGCGAACGGCAACTATGTGCATGCTTGCACACGTTTCCTCTCTGTGAACCATCTCGGATTATGGTGTATATTGCAAACGTTTGTGTTTTACCAACCGTGTGTGTTGTAATGACCTGCACAACGTAATTTCGCCCTAATTTAATTGCTCCTATTTAAAATTGTACCTAATTTAAACTTGAAAGTAGGCTATAGCTTTATTCATATCCATCAGGTTCAAACAACCAATGCATTATTCGATTCACAAGTACATATGTTTAAGAATTACAGAAGCACCAAATAAAGAATGATGTACCTGGGTTCTATACTTGTACTATTACAGATGGTAAAGAAAGAGGCGACACACATTCCAGTTGCTGAACAAGGTGAAGCGGAATGGCCCTATCATGCTCTCCTGGATGGAGAAGGCATGCAGGACTCTAGTCCAACCCCTTGTGATGGTCGGCCACCAATCATGTAGTTTGAGAGGTAATCTTGAGTAAACTGATTCACAATGCACTGCAAAAGAAAAAAGATTCAGATATTGTCATCTAACACAACTCATTACGGGCAGTAAAAAGAAGGCTGTAGGGTTCTTACTTACCATCCTGCAGTTCACTGTTGTCTTGCATAAAGTGTAAACAAATAGTTCAATTGACATCTTTTGACCCATTTTAGTAACAATCTTTATCAGTTTCCTCACTTGATGCTGGTTCATGAATATCTCATTGCCCCATGCGCAGAAAGGGTCGAAGTGTGGATCTTTGACAATGATATATGTACCTAAAAGCACCAAGTTAATATTAGAAGCTAAACAATAATTTAAAAATGATGTAGTACAACATTCCATCCATCCCATTATATAAGATTTTATTACATGTATATCTAGACATCATCAGAACATTAAAGTAACACTCTTCCTTGTTGCTATGTAGCCCGGGATTGCATATTTAGTCATTCAGTACAATGCATGTTGCTAAACAACAATTGAAAAAAGAAAAGGCATGTTAACTACAATATCCTTAACAACAACCAAATATCGTAATTCATAGTGGTACTGTTGAAACTGTTATTGATGAAATTGAACCGCACAGCAAATAGTTGCACATATAGAGCATCACATTGTGAAGAACTGAAATAAACAAGTCATAAGGACATCTCTAGGCGATCCTTAAAAAGTTAAAGGACTAAAACCCTTAGTGGATATATATATATATATACTCCAGCAAGTTTTGGCCTTTTATAGTCGATCCCCTAAACTTAAGGTTGTAAACTTCAATTTGATCAAGTTCAAAGTAGGTTCAACCGAAAGTAGCATGCATTCAAACATAAATATAGATAGTTTTGCATAACTGAACATAAAACATAAATTTAAACTAAGCTAAACTACTTTTGGTCCAAGTAGAGGTCGAGCCAATCCTTCCTCGTCATGTACAGTGTGCCGCGAGCCGGGTTCGGGCCAGTACCGTCATCGGGGTCGTTGGGGAAGGCACTCGTCCACTTGTCGACGTCGATCTCCTCGTCTTGGGGGCCCACCTCGACGCCCTCCGTGCAGCCGTCGCCGCCGCCTTCAACCTCGTCATTAGAGGAGAGCGCGATAACCTCGCCGTCCTCTGCACCACCGTCCTCGCCGCCTTCGACCTCGTCATCGGAGGAGAGCGTGATAACCTCGCCACCCTCCATGCCGGCAAAGATCACCCGCTCCGCCTCCACGAGCTCCGGGTGCTGTCGGTGGAGCTCTTGCATGTAGGCCTCGTCGGCGGCCTCGGCATCGAGACGCTCCCACGCCTCGCGGTCCTCCCGCGCCATAGCCGAGCTCACCACCCCTGGCTCCGGGGGAACGAGGTGGACCGGACGTGTGCCGTAGGGGAAATTGTGCCTAGCCGCCACGCCGTGGTAGCGGACCTACCAACGGTCGTACTCCATGGCCACGAGTTCAGCCGTGTGGAAGCTACCGAGCCACCTGCGGGTGTGGGTCTCTTGATCTATAATCTCGGTGACCCACGTCCCCCACCGCCGCTGCTGGACCCTGAGGTAGGACTTCGTTGGCTGCCGGGTCTGGGGGAGGACGGGGAAGTCCTCGAACCGGCGTAGGGGCGCGGCAGCGGGCGGATCGGGGGACCGGTGACGGCGGATCGGGCCATTGAGGACGACGGGGACACCTTGGCGGCCACCTCGCCGGAGTCGGGTGAAAAGGCCGTGATAAACCTCTTTTTGGCCATTGCCTACTCGAGCTCCCCGGCACACAGGAAGAGATTGAGGATGGAGGCATTAACGATGGCAGCGACCTACCAATGGTTTCGAGGGTTGTGTGTCTGTGTGAGCGGAGGTTGTGTTTGAGGAAATACTGCGGCAACTGAAAATTTTACAAGGCGGGGCTACTGAAAATTTGGATCAAGGGCGAGCAGATATTTTTGAGATTGCAAGGAATGCAGAGGCGGGAGTAAATTGCCGGGGCTACTGAAAATTTGAATCAAGGGACTGAAGCAGAGAGGGATGCAGAGGCGGGAGTTTTGGGGGAGTAAGCTAGTGTGCTTGACATGCCAGTTGTGGACTGTAGCCGACGCACCTTCTCGTGTAAGCCATAGGCTTACTATACACCGACGGTGCTCCAAGATATTTTGTACTACATCTCACATGGTTGGTGAGAATAAACTGTGTGTGATCTACTTGATTTGAATTACAAAATGAGGTTACAGCAGCAATGGACGGTGTTTGAATTGCTAGACCTTTTATCTGTAGTGAACATGCAACTGTATGTGTGCTGTAAAAGAATTGGAATTATTCAGGGTTCCTTTGGACATTTCATACATTAAACTGGTTTTCTAGCCATTTCAGGTGCACAATTCAAAATTAAACTACATGCACATGCTCCGGTGCATACAAATTGGTTGAAAAATCAAATATGTGTCCTTCAATGCATGCTTAGGTCCCATGGAAGAAATGGGAATGAATTTTTCGGGGTTCGTTAGGCCTTTTTTATACATTAACTGGGTTTTCTAGGCATTTTATGTGCATAATTCAAATTTGAACTACAAGCACATGCTCCAATGCACTAAATTGGTTGAAAAATCACATGTGTGTCCTTGGGTGAATTTCTAGGTCCCATGCAAGAGATGGGAATGAATTTCAAACACCAGGGCACTGTTGATTGCTAGCAAAACGTTGAGATGCCTGGTTTTTAAATTCTAGTAAATCCAAAACTCGTCTGAAATTCATGAAACTTGGCATGCTATCATGGAGAGGCATTAACATGTCGTGGTGAAAATTTTGTCCCATTTGGGGCAGGTTTGGCTATAAGCTTCTCACAAACCAGAGCTTCTCACAACAAGCATGATTGTTTCGATAGGGAACGTACCTCCTTTGGGTACGAGATGATATCTGTTGCCTCTTATTGCTTTCAAAAAAATTCTAGTGTCAACATAGAACAACATGAGTGTTGTGATCAATCTTGGAATTTTCCGGTGTTCGTTTGGCCCTTTTTCTACATTAACTGGGTTTTCTAGGCATTTTATCTGCATAATTCAAATTTGAACTACAAGCACATGCTCCAATGCACCAAAGTTGGTTGAAAAATCACATGTGTGTCCTTGGGTGAATTTCTAGATCCCATGCAAGAGATGGTAATGAAATTCAAACACCATGGCACTGTTGATTGCCAGCAAAACATTGAGATGTCTGGTTTTTAAATTCTAGTAAATCCAAAACTCGTGTGAAATTCATGAAACTTGGCATGCTATCATGGAGCGGCATCAACATGCCATGGTGAAAATTTTGTCCCATTTGGGGCAGGTTCGGGTATAAGCTTCTCACAACAAGCATGATGGTTTCGATAGGGAACGTCCCACCTTTGGGGACAAAACGGTATACATTGCCTCTTATTGCTTTCAAATATTTTCTAGTGTCAACATAGAACAACAGGAGTGTTGTGTCAATTTTTGTGATTTTTTGGGGTTCGTTTGGACATTTTTATGCATTAACTGGGTTTTCTAGGCATTTTATGTGCATAATTCAAATTTGAACTACAAGCACATGCTCCAATGCACCAAAGTTGGTTGAAAAATCTAATATGTGTCCTTGGGTGAATTTCTAGGTCCCATGGAAGAGATGGGAATGAAATTCAAACACCAGGTCACTGTTGATTGCCGACAAAACATTGAGATGCCTGGTTTTTAAATTCTAGTAAATCCAAAACTCCTCTGAAATTCATGAAACTTGGCATGCTATCATGGAGCGGCATCAACATGCCATGGTAAAAATTTGGTCCCATTTGGGGCAGATTCGGGTATAAGCCTCTCACAAACCAGAGTTTCTCACAACAATCATGATGGTTTCGATAGGGAACACCCCACCTTTGGGGTCGAAACAACATCCATTGCCTCTTATTGTTTTCTAATATTTTTTAGTGTCAACATAGAACAACAGGAGTGTTGTTTCAATTTTTGTGATTTTTCGGGGTTCGTTTGGACATTTTTATGCATTAACTAGGTTTTCTAGGCATTTTACATGCATAATTCAAATTTGAACTACAAGCACATGCTCCAATGCACTAAGTGTTGGGGAACGTAGTAATTTCAAAAAAATTCCTATGCACACATAGGATCATGGTGATGCATAGCAACGAGAGGGGAGAGTGTGTCCACGTACACTCGTAGACCGAAAGCGGAAGCGTTAGCACAACGCGGTTGATGTAGTCGTATGTCTTCACGATCCGACCGATCCAAGTGCCGAACGCACGACACTTCCGAGTTCTGCACATGTTCAACTCAATGACGTCTCGCGAGCTCTGATCCAGCAAAGCTTCACAGGAGAGTTTCGTCAGCATGACGGCGTGGTGACGGTGATGATGTTGCTACCGACACAGGGCTTCGCCTAAGCACCGCTACGATATAACCGAGGTGGAATATTGTGGAGGGGGCACCGCACACGGCTGGAATAGATCAGTAGATCAACATGTGTGTCCTAGGGTGCCCCCTGCCCCCGTATATAAAGGAGCAAGGGGAGAGGCGGCCGGCCAGGAGGAGGGCGCGCCAGGGAGGCATCCTACTCCCACCGGGAGTAGGACTCCTCCTTTTCCTTGTTGGAGTAGGAGAGGGAAGGAAGGGAGAGAGGAGGAGAATGAAAAAGGGGGGCATCGCCCCCCTCCTTGTCCAATTCAGACTAGAGGGGGAGGGGGCGCACGGCTGCCCTGGCCGCCTCTCCTCTTGTCCCACTAAGGCCCATGAGGCCCAATTAACTCCCCGGGGGGTTTCCGATAACACCCCGGTACTCCGGTTCTTATCTGAAACCACTTCGGAACACTTCCGGTGTCCGAATATAGTCATCCAATATATCGATCTTTACGTCTCGACCATTTCTAGACTCCTCATCATGGCCGGGACTCTGAAATACCTTTGGTACATCAAAACACAAAAACTCATAATACCGATCATCACCGAACTTTAAGCGTGCGGACCCTACGGGTTCGAGAACTATGTAGACATGACCGAGACATGTCTCCGGTCAATAGCCAATAGCGGAACCTGGATGCTCATATTGGCTCCTACATATTCTACAAAGATATTTATCGGTCATACCGCATAACAACATATGGTGTTCCCTTTGTCATCACTATGTTACTTGCCCAAGATTCGATCATCGGTATCTCAATACCTCGTTCAATCTCGTTACCGGCAAGTCTCTTTACTCGTTCCGTAATGCATCATCCTGCAACTAACTCATTAGTCACATTGCTTGCAAGGCTTATAGTGATGTGCATTACCGAGAGGGCCAAGAGATGCCTCTCCGACAATCGGAGTGACATATCCTAATCTTGAAATAGGCCAACTCAACAAGTACCTTTGGAGACACCTGTAGAGCACCTTTATAATCACCCATTTACGTTGTGACGTTTGGTAGCACACAAAGTGTTCCTCTGGTAAACGGGAGTTACATAATCTCATAGTCATAGGAACATGCATAAGTCATGAAGAAAGCAATAGCAACATACTAAAAGTGCTATGCTAACGGAATGGGTCAAGTCAATCACACCATTCTCCTAATGATGTGATCCCGTTAATCAAATGACAACTCATGTCTATGGCTAGGAAACATAACCATCTTTGATCAACGAACTAGTCAAGTAGAGGCATACTAGTGACACTTTGTTTGTCTATGTATTCACACATGTATTATGTTTCCGGTTAATACAATTCTAGCATGAATAATAAACATTTATCATGATATAAGGAAATAAATAATAGCTTTATTATTGCCTCTAGGGCATATTTCCTTCAGTCTCCCACTTGCACTAGAGTCAATAATCTAGATTACACAGTAATGATTCTAAGACCCATGGAACCTTGGTGTTGATCATGTTTTGCTCCTGGAAGAGGCTTAGTCAATGGGTCTGCAACATTCAGATATGTATGTATCTTGCAAATCTCTATGTCTCCCACCTGGACTTGATCCCGGATAGAGTTGAAGCGTCTCTTGATGTTCTTGGCTCTCTTGTGAAATCTAGATTCCTTTGCCAAGGCAATTGCACCAGTATTGTCACAAAAGATTTTCATTGGACCCGATGCACTAGGTATGACACCTAGATCGGATATGAACTCCTTCATCTAGACTCCTTCATTTGCTGCTTCCAAAGCAGCAATGTACTCCGCTTCACATGTAGATCCCGCCACGATGCTCTGTTTAGAACTGCTCCAACTGACAGCTCCACCGTTTAATATGAACACATATCCGGTTTGTGATTTAGAATCGTCCGGATCAGTGTCAAAGCTTGCATCAACGTAACCATTTATGATGAGCTCTTTGTCACCTCCATAAACGAGAAACATATCCTTAGTCCTTTTCAGGCACTTCAGAATATTCTTGACCGTTGTCCAGTGATCCATTCCCGGATTACTTTGGTACCTCCCAGCTAAACTAATAGCAAGGCACACATCAGGTCTGGTACACAGCATTGCATACATGATAAAGCCTATGGCTAAAGCATAGGGAACATCTTTCATTTTCTCTCTATCTTCTGTTGTGGTCGGGCATTGAGTCTTACTCGACTTCACACCTTGTAATACAGGCAAGAACCCTTTCTTTTCCTGGTCCATTTTGAACTTCTTCAAAACTTTGTCAAGGTATGTGCTTTGTGAAAGTCCAATTAAGCGTCTTGATCTATCTCTATAGATCTTGATGCCCAATATGTAAGCAGCTTCACCAAGGTCCTTCATTGAAAAACTCTTATTCAAGTATCCTTTTATGCTATCCAGAAATTCTATATCATTTCCAATTAACAATATGTCATCCACATATAATATTAGAAATGCTATAGAGCTCCCACTCACTTTCTTGTAAATACAAGCTTCTCCAAAAGTCTGTATAAAGCCATATGCTTTGATCACACTATCAAAACATTTATTCCAACTCCGAGAGGCTTGCACCAGTCCATAAATGGATCGCTGGAGCTTGCACACTTTGTTAGCACCTTTTGGATCGATAAAACCTTCAGTTTGCATCATATACAACTCTTCTTCCAGAAATCCATTCAGGAATGCAGTCTTTACATCCATTTGCCAAATTTCATAATCATAAAATGCGGCAATATCTAACATGATTCGGACGGACTTAAGCATCGCTATGGGTGAGAAGGTCTCATTGTAGTCAACTCCTTGAACTTGTCGAAAACCTTTCGCAACAAGTCAAGCTTTGTAGACAGTAACATTACCATCAGCGTATGTCTTCTTCTTGAAGATCCATTTATTCTCGATGGCTTGCCGATCATCGGGCAAGTCAACCAAAGTGCACACTTTGTTATCATACATGGATCCCATCTCAGGTTTCATGGCCTCAAGCCATTTTGCGGAATCTGGGCTCATCATCGCTTCCTCATAGTTCGTAGGTTCGTCATGGTCTAGCAACATGACCTCCAGCATAGAATTACCGTACCACTCTGGTGCGGATCTTACTCTGGTTGACCTATGAGGTTTAGTGGTAACTTGACCTGAAGTTTCATGATCATCATCATTAGCTTCCTCACTAATTGGTATAGGTGTGATAACCCACAAGTATAGGGGATCGCAACAGTTTTTGAGGGTAGAGTATTCAACCCAAATTTATTGATTCAACACAAGGGGAGCCAAAGAATATTCTCAAGTATTAGCAGCTGAGTTGTCAATTCAACCACACCTGGAAACTTAATATCTGCAGCAAAGTGTTTAGTAGCAAAGTACTATGATAGTGGCGGTAACGGTAGTAAAAGGTAACGGTATCAAAAGTAATATTTTTGGTGTTTTGTAGTGATGATAACAATAGCAACGGAAAAGTAAATAAGCGAAGAACAATATATGGAAAGCTCGTAGGCAATGGATCGGTGATGGAGAATTATGCCGGATGTGGATCATCATGTAACAGTCATAACCTAGGGTGACACGGAACTAGCTCCAATTCATCAATCTAATGTAGGCATGTATTCCGAATATAGTCATACGTGCTTATGGAAAAGAACTTGCATGACATCTTTTGTCCTACCCTCCCGTGGCAGCGGGGTCCTAGTGGAAACTAAGGGGTATTAAGGCCTCCTTTTAATAGAGTACTGGACCAAAGCATTAACACAAAGTGAATATATGAACTCCTCAAACTACGGTCATCACCAAGAGTGGTCCCGATTATTGTCACTTCAGGGTTGCCGGATCATAACACATAGTAGGTGACTATAGAATTGCAATATAGGATCAAGAACTCTCATATATTCATGAAAACATAATAAGTTTAGTTCTGAAATCATGGCACTCGGGCCCTAGTGACAAGCATTAAGCATAGCAAAGTCATAGCAACATCAATCTCAGTACATAGTGGATACTAGGGATCAAACCCTACCAAAACTAACTCGATTACATGACAAATCTCATCCAACCCATCACCGTCCAGCAAGCCTACGATGGAATTACTCACGCACGGCGGTGAGCATCATGAAATTGGTGATGGAGGAAGGTTGATGATGACGATGGCGACGGATTCCCCTCTCCGGAGCCCCGAACGGACTCTAGATCAGCCCTCCCGAGAGAGTTTAGGGCTTGGCGGCGGCTCCGTATCGTAAAACGTGATGAATAATTCGTATTTATTTTTTTCTCCCCGAACACGAATATATGTAGTCAAGGTTGAGGTCGGTGGAGCTCCAGGGGCGCGCCCCCCGCCCTCATGGCTAGGGGGTGGGCCCCTTGGCCTTGATTGTTTGCCAGTATTTTTTATTATTTCCAAAAATAATCTTCATGGAGTTTCAGGTCATTCCGAGAACTTTTGTTTCTGCACATAAATAACACCATGGCAATTCTGCTGAAAACAGCGTCAGTCCGGGTTAGTTCCATTCAAATCATGCAAGTTAGAGTCCAAAACAAGGGAAAAGTGTTTGGAAAAGTAGATACGACGGAGACGTATCAACTCCGCCAAGCTTAAACCTTTCCTTGTCCTCAAGCAATTCAGTTGACAAACTAAAAGTGATAAAGAAAAACTTTTACAAACTCTGTTTGCTCTTGTTGTTGTAAATATGTAAAGACAACATTCAAGTTTTCAGCAAAGATTATGAACTAACCATATTCACAAGAACTCTTTGGTCTCATGTTTACTCATATCAACGGCTTAATCAACTAGCGAGCAATAATAATAAATCTCGGATGACAACACTTTCTCAAAACAATCATAATATGATATAACAAGATGGTATCTCGCTAGCCCTTTCTGAGACCGCAAAACATAAATGCAGAGCACCTTTAAATATCAAGGACTGACTAGACATTGTAATTAATGGTAAAAGAGATCTGGTCAAGTCATACTCAATGTAAACTAACAGTAATGAATGCAAATGACATCAGTGCTCTCCAACTGGTGCTTTTTAATAAGAGGATGATGACTCAACATAAAAGTAAATTGATAGGCCCTTCGTAGAGGGAAGCAGGGATTTGTAGAGGTATCAGAGCTCGATTTTGTAATAGTGGTGAATAATATTTTGAGTGGTATACTTTCATTGTCAACATAACAACCAAGAGATGGCGATATCTTCCATGCTACACACATTATAGGCGGTTCCCAAACAGAATGGTAAAGGTTATACTCCCCCTCCACCAACAAGCATCAATCCATGGCTTGCTCGAAGCAACGAGTGCCTCCAACTAACAACAGTCCCGGGGGAGTTTTGTTTGCAATTATTTTGATTTGATTTGCATAAAGCATGGGACTGGGCATCTCGGTGACCAGCCATTTTCTCGTGAGTGAGGAGCGGAATCCACTCCTCTTGAGAATAACCCGCCTAACATAGAAGATACGGACAGCCCTAGTTGATACATGAGCTATTCAGGCATACAAAACAGAATGTTTATTTGAAGGTTTAGAGTTTGGCACATACAAATCGTTCAAAAGAGGATACCACCCTATCATACCACATCACAACCATTTTAATAGCATGTTGGCACGCAAGGTAAACCATTATAAGCTCCTAGCTAATTAAGCATGGCATAAGCAACTATAATCTCTAATTGTCATTGCAAACATGTTTATTCATAATAGGCTGAATCACGAACGATGAACTAATCATATTTACAAAAACAAGAGAGGTCAAGTTCATACCAGCTTCTCCCATCTGAATCAGTCCATCATATATCGTCATAATTTCCTTTCACTTGCACGACCAAATGATGTGAATAATAATAACAGTGCACGTGCATTGGACTAATCTGGAATCTGCAAGCATTCAATAAATAGGAGAAGACAAGGCAATATGGACTCTTGGTTAAATCAACAATAAAGCATATAAGAGCCTTTTAACAGTTTAATTATGGTCTTCTCCTATCGTCCCCCAAAGAAAAGAAAAGAAATAAAACTAATTAGATGGGAAAGCTCCCAGCAAGCAAAAGAAGAACAGGAAATCTTTTTGGGTTTTCTTTTTAATTACTACTACAAGCATGTAAAGTAAACTAATTAAAAGCTACAACTATTTTTTTGTTTTTCTTAAGGTTTATTAAACACACAAGAAGAAAGCATAAAAAGGAAAATAAACTAGCATGGATGATACAATGAAAAAGTATGAGCGCCGACAACTAGCAATGAGTGTGTGAACATGAATGTAATGTCGGTGGGAAATACGTACTCCCCCAAGCTTAGGCTTTTGGCCTAAGTTGGTCTATGGCCACGGCTGGCCTGGCGGATATCCAAAGTAATAGTTGGGGTCGTACTGCGAAGAAGAAGACTCTGATTGCCACTGGTTGGCAATCATCGCCGTATCCCACTGGTAATTACACTGTCGTGGAGGATCAAATTGTGGTTCCGACTCTGGCTTTGGGGGTGATGTAGGGTTCCGGTAGGCGTGAATAGCCTCCAGCGGAACGAGATACTGGCATGTAGATAAATCAAACAAGGAAGGAGCAGGCAAGGTGATAGTCTCCGGATGATGTTTATCAAAGAACAATTTGTATTTAAGCTCCCTTTCCCTATTCTTTACAATAAAATCATGCGCTACCATACTCTTATAATCTAAATAAATAGTAGGCAGCAATTTTTCTTCTTTTTCATAGTGCCTAATAGGTATGTAATAGTATGCAGCAAGGCGTGAAGCATAGACACCTCCGAACATGGGCCCCTTTGTATGGTTCAGACTTAACCGTTTAGCAATAATACCGCCCATACTAACAGAGTTGTCACGGAATAAACCATGGAACAAAATAATAATATCAGGAACACTAAGGTTTCCATAGTTTCCGAAACCAATTAAGCAACGACTAGCAAATGTATGCTAGTGATTCTTGCATCGGAAACTTTCCTAGTTTCCCCTACAGTGATAGTGTCAATAAACCCGTCCACATCTCTACGATGTGGTTCCTCTCAGCTACCCTCGAAAGGTATTTTGCAAACCCCGCAAAATTCATCTAGTGACATCTTCTTAACCACATCATATAAATGAAATTCTACTGAAGGAGGTGATTCCTTAGGATAATGGTAGAAGTTTTGCACAAAAGTATTGGTGAGTAAGAGATAATATTTGCGTTGGTCGCGGAGGAAGTCGGTGAGGCCTGCATTCTTAGCCAATTCATAAAAATCATCATAAATCCCGACTGCTCTCAAGAAATCATCGAAAGGCCATTCACACGACCGAACCTCCACGGTGCGAGGCAAATTATATTTGGGCCTCTCTTCTTCTTCCTTTTGCTTTTCCTTCGCGCTTCGGCTAGATGAGCCCCTCAAAAATCTCTTCATTATTTTCTGAAAAAATTCTGAAATTTTTAGTAACTTCAAATAAAAGTAAACCAAACTCAACAAAATTGATAGCAACCACTCCTATAAGTGCCTAGAGCCTATATCATGCATTAGAACTACTTGGAACCACATAAATTTGACATGCAAGCTCAAGAACATGGTCACCTAGTCAGCACAAATTTGCAATGAATAAAGCACAAGAACAAAAACTAATTGGACCAATGGAGGAGTCACATACCAAGGAACAATCCCCCAAAGCAATTTTGTGAGAGGTGCTTTGAGCAAGGAGATCGAAAATCGCAGCAAAATGAGCTAGAACTCGTGCTTGAGCTGGATGGTGATTTTTTGGGGAGGAAGAAGAAGTGTGTGGGTGCAGAAATAAGTGGAGGGGAGCCACCATGGGCCCACAAGGCAAGGGCGCGCGCCCAGGGGGGTGGGCGCGCCGTGGACCCTCGTGGCCAGGTGCTTGCTCCCCCTGCTGTGTTCTCAGTGCCAGATATTCTCAAATATTCCAGAAAAAATCATATTTAAATTTCAGGGCATTTGGAGAACTTTTATTTTCGGTGTATTTTATATTGCACAGATAATTCAGAAAACAGACAAAAGTTAGTATTTTTGCTTTATTTAATATAAATAATAGAAAGTAAAAAGAGGGTACAGAGAGTTGTGTTTTCTAAATTCATCCATCTCATGCTCATCAAAAGGAATCCACTACCAAGGTTAATCAGGTCTTGTTAACAAACTCATTCCGAATAACATGGAACCAAAGAATTTTTGAGTAACACTAGGTTACCTCAACGGGGATATGCACATCCCCAACAATAAGAATATCATATTTGTTCTTAACAGTAGGAAGAGTAAATTCAAAACCTCCAAAAATAATCGGTGGAATTTTTCTAATAGAATTGATACTGTGGACTTGAGGTTGCTTCCTCGGAAAGTGTACCGTATGCTCATTGCCATTAACATGAAAAGTGACATTGCCCTTGTTGCAATCAATAACAGCCCCTTAAGTATTCAAAAAGGGTCTTCCAAGAATAATAGACATACTATCATCCTCGGGGATATCAAGAATAATGAATTCCGTTAAAATAGTGATGTTTGCAACCACAACAGGCACATCCTCACAAATACCGACAGGTATAGCAGTTGATTTATCAGCCATTTGCAAAGATATTTCGGTAGGTGTCAACTTATTCAAATCAAGTCTATGATATAAAAAGAGAGGCATAACACTGACACCGGCTCTAAGATCACATAAAGCAGTTTTAACATAGTTTCTTTTAATGGAGCATGGTATAGTTGGTACTCCTGGATCTCCTAGTTTCTTAGGTATTCCACCTTTAAAAGTATAATTGGCAAGCATGGTGGAAATTTCAGCTTCTGGTATCTTTCTTTTATTAGTAACAATATCTTTCATGTACTTAGCATAAGGATTCATTTTAAGCATATCAGTCAAACGCATACGCAAAAAGATAGGTCTAATCATTTCAGCAAAGCGCTCAAAATCCTCATCATCCTTTTTCTTGGATGGCTTAGGAGGAAAAGGCATGGGTTTCTGAACCCATGGTTCTTTTTCTTTACCATGTTTCCTAGAAACAAAGTCTCTGTTATCATAGCGTTGATTCTTTGATTGTCGGTTATCAAGATAAACAACAGGTTCATTTTCTATATCATTATCATTACTGGGTTGAGCATCAACATGAACATTATCATTAACATTATCACTAGTTTCATGTTCATTACCATATTATGTTTCAGCATCAAAAATAGAAATATCATTGGGATTCTCAGGTGGTACAGCAATAGGTTCACAAGAAGCATGCAAAGTCCTATCATTTTTTTTCTTCCTTTTAGAAGGACTAGGTGCATCTATATCATTTCTCTGAGAATCTTGCTCAATTCTCTTAGGATGGCCCTCAGGATACAAAGGTTCCTGGGTCATTTTACCACCTCTAGTCATAACTCTAACAGCATTATCATTTTTCTTACTATTTAATTCATTGAGCAAATCATTTTGAGCTTTAAGTACTTGTTCTACTTGAGTGGTAACCATAGAAGCATGTTTACTAATAAGTTTAAGTTCACCTTTAACATTAGCCATATAATCACCCAAGTGTTCAAGCGTATCAGGATTGCATTTTAATTCTCTACCAAAATAAGCATTGAAGCTTTCTTAACCATAAAGTTATCAAACTCATCCAAGCATGGGCTAGCAAACTTAGTAAATGGGATTTCAGCTTTATCATATCTATAGAGAGAATTTACCTTTACTACCTGTGTCGGGTTATCAAGACCATGGATTTCTTCAGTAGGCGGTAAATTAAGACCATGTATTTCTTCAATAGGAGGTAAATTCTTAACGTCTTTAGCTTTAATACCCTATTCTTTCATAGATTTCTTTGCCTCTTGCATATCTTCGGGACTAAGAAATAGAACACCTCTTTTCTTTGGGGTTGGTTTAGGGATAGGCTCAGGAGCTGGCTCAGGAAGTGTCCAATTATTTTCATTTGTCAACAAATTATTCAAAAGAATTTTAGCTTCATCCAGTGTTCTTTCCCTGAAAACAGAACCAGCACAACTATCTGTTGGGGAACGTTGCAGAAAATTAAAAAAATTTCTACGGTTTCACCAAGATCCATCTATGAGTTCATCTAAGCAACGAGTCTAGGGAGAGAGTTTGCATCTACATACCACTTGTAGATCGCGTGCGGAAGCTTGCAAGGTGATGATGTAGTCGTACTCGACGTGATCCAAATCACCGATGACCAGCGCCAAACGGACGGCACCTCCGCGTTCAACACACGTACGGAACAGCCATGTCTCCTCCTTCTTGATCCAGCAAGGAAGGGAGGAGAGGTTGAGGGAGATGGCACCAGCAGCAGCACGACGGCGTGGTGTTGATGGAGCTGCAGTACTCCGGCAGAGTTTCGCTAAGCACTATGGAGGTGGAGGAGGTGTTAGGGAGGGAGAAGGAGGCAACCAAAGGCCAGGGCGTTCAGGTATGAAGTCCCTCCTCTCCCCCACTATATATAGGGGTGCCAAGGGGGGTGGCCGGCCCTAGGAGATCCAATCTCCTAGGGGGTGCGGCGGCCAAGGGGGGTTTTCCCTCCCCCCAAGGCACCTAGGAGGTGCCTTACCCTCCTAGGACTCTTGCCCCCTTAAACCCTAGGCGCATGGGCCTATGTGGGGCTGGTGCCCTTGGCCCATTAGGCCAAGGCGCACCCCCCTTACAGCCCATGTGGCCCCCCGGGACAGGTGGACCCACCCGGTGGACCCCCGGGACCCTTCCGGTGGTCCCGGTACAATACCGATAACCCCGAAACTTGTCCCGATGCCCGAAACAGGACTTCCCATATATAAATCTTTACCTCCGGACCATTCCGGAACTCCTCGTGACGTCCGGGATCTTATCCGGGACTCCGAACAACATTCGGGTTACTGCATATACATATCCCTATAACCCTAGCATAACTGAACCTTAAGTGTGTAGACCCTACGGGTTCGGGAGACATGCAGACATGACCGAGACTCTCTCAGTCAATAACCATCAGCGGGATCTGGATACCCATGATGGCTCCCACATGCTCCTCGATGTTGTCATCGGATGAACCACTATGTCGAGGATTCGATCAAACCCTGTATGCAATTCCCTTTGTCAATCGGTACGTTACTTGCCCGAGACTCGATCGTCGGTATCCCAATACCTTGCTCAGTCTCGTTACCGGCAAGTCACTTTACTCGTACCGTAATGCATGATCCCGTGTCCAACACCTTGGTCACATTGAGCTCAATATGATGATGCATTACCGAGTGGGCCCAGAGATACCTCTCCGTCATACGGAGTGACAAATCCCAGTCTCGATCCGTGTCAACCCAACAGCTACTTTCGGAGATACCTGTAATGCACCTTTATAGTCACCCAGTTACGTTGTGACGTTTGGTACACCCAAGGCACTCTTACGGTATCCGGGAGTTACACGATCTCATGGTCGAAGGAAGAGATACTTGACACTTGCAAAGCTCTAGCAAAACGAACTACACGATCTTTTATGCTATGCTTAGGATTGGGTCTTGTCCATCACATCATTCTCCTAATGATGTGATCCCGTTATCAACGACGTCCAATGTCCATAGTCAGGAAACCATGACTATCTGTTGATCACAACGAGCTGGTCAACTAGAGGCTTACCAGGGACATTGTGTGGTCTAAGTATTCACACGTGTATTACGATTTCCGGATAATACAGTTATAGCATGAATAAAAGACAATTATCATGAACAATGAAATATAATAATACTTATATTATTGCCTCTAGGGCATATTTCCAACAGTCTCCCACTTGCACTAGAGTCACTAATCTAGTTACATTGTGATGAATCTAACACCCATGGAATTCTGGTGTTGATCATGTTTTGCTCTAGGGAGAGGTTTAGTCAACGGATCTGCTACATTCAGGTCCGTATGTACTTTACAAATCTCTGTCTCCATCTTGAACATTTTCATGAATGGAGTTGAAGCGACGCTTGATGTGCCTTGTCTTCTTGTGAAACCTGGGCTCCTTGGCAAGTGCAATAGCTCCAGTGTTTTCACAGAAGAGCTTGATCGGCCCCGACGCATTGGGTATGACTCCTAGGTCGGTGATGAACTCCTTCACCCATATTGCTTCATGTGCTGCCTCCGAGGCTGCCATGTACTCCGCTTCACATGTAGATCCCGCCACGACGCTTTGCTTGCAACTGCACCAGCTTACTGCTCCACCATTCAACATATACACGTATCCGGTTTGTGACTTAGAGTCATCCAGATCTGAGTCGAAGCTAGCGTCGACGTAACCCTTTACGACGAGCTCTTCGTCTCCTCCATAAACGAGAAACATGTCCTTTGTCCTTTTCAGGTACTTCAGGATATTCTTGACCGCTGTCTAGTGTTCCTTGCCGGGATTACTTTGGTATCTTGCTACCAAACTTACGGCAAGGTTTACATCGGGTCTGGTACACAGCATGGCATACATAATAGATCCTATGGCTGAAGCATAGGGGATGACACTCATCTCTTCTTTATCTTTTGCCGTGGTCGGTGACTGAGCTGAGCTCAGTCTCATACCTTGTAACATAGGCAAGAACCCCTTCTTGGACTGATCCATTCTGAATCTCTTCAAAATCTTATCAAGGTATGTGCTTTGTGAAAGACCTATGAGGCGTCTCGATCTATCTCTATAGATCTTGATGCCTAATATATAAGCAGCTTCTCCAAGGTCCTTCATTGAAAAACACTTATTCAAGTAGGCCTTAATGCTGTCCAGAAATTCTATATTATTTCCCATCAGGAGTATGTCATCTACATATAATATGAGAAATGCTACAGAGCTCCCACTCACTTTCTTGTAAACGCAGGCTTCTCCATAAGTCTGCATAAACCCAAACGCTTTGATCATCTCATCAAAGCGAATGTTCCAACTCTGAGATGCTTGCACCAGTCCATAAATGGATCGCTGGAGCTTGCATACTTTGTTAGCGTTCCGAGGATCGACAAAACCTTCCGGCTGCATCATATACAGTTCTTCCTTAAGATGCCCGTTAAGGAATGCTGTTTTGACGTCCATCTGCCATATCTCATAATCATAGTATGCGGCAATTGCTAACATGATTCGGACGGACTTTAGCTTCGCTACGGGAGAGAATGTCTCGTCGTAGTCAATCCCTTGAACCTGTCGATAACCCTTAGCGACAAGTCGAGCTTTATAGATGGTAACATTACCATCCGCGTCCGTCTTCTTCTTAAAGATACATTTGTTTTCTATCGCTCGCCGATCATCGGGCAAGTCTGTCAAAGTCCATACTTTGTTTTCATACATGGATTCTATCTCGGATTTCATGGCTTCAAGCCATTTGTTGGAATCCGGGCCCGCCATTGCTTCTTCATAGTTCGAAGGTTCATTGTTGTCTAACAACATGATTTCCAGGATAGGGTTGCCGTACCACTCTGGTGCGGAACGTGTCCTTGTGGACCTACGAAGTTCAGCAGTAACTTGATCCGAAGTACTTTGATCATTATCATGGTTTTCCTCTTCAGTTGGTGTGGGCATCACAGGAACGGTTTCCTGTGCTGCGTCACTATCCCGCTCAAGAGGTAGTACTTCATCGAGTTCTACTTTCCTCCCACTTACTTCTTTCGAGAGAAACTCTTTTTCCAGAAAGCATCCGTTCTTGGCAACAAAGATCTTGCCTTCGGATCTTAAGTAGAAGGTATACCCTATAGTTTCCTTAGGGTATCCTATGAATACGCATTTTTCCGACTTGGGTTCGAGCTTTTCAGGTTGAAGTTTCTTGACATAAGCTTCGCATACCCAAACTTTTAGAAACGACAGCTTAGGTTTCTTTCCAAACCATAATTCATACAGTGTCGTCTCAACGGATTTAGACGGTGCCCTATTTAAAGTGAATGTAGCTGTCTCTAGAGCGTATCCCCAAAATGATAGCGGTAAATCGGTAAGAGACATCATAGACCGCACCATATCCAATAGAGTGCGATTACGACGTTCGGACACACCGTTTCGCTGAGGTGTTCCAGGCGGCGTGAGCTGTGAAACGATTCCACATTTCTTTAAGTGTGTACCAAATTCGTGACTTAAGTATTCTCCTCCACGATCTGATCGTAAGAATTTTATCTTTCGGTCACGTTGATTCTCCACCTCATTCTGAAATTCCTTGAACTTTTCAAAGGTCTCAGACTTGTGTTTCATTAAGTAGACATACCCATATCTACTCAAGTCATCTGTGAGAGTGAGAACATAACGATATCCTCCGCGAGCCTCAACGCTCATTGGACCGCACACATCGGTATGTATGATTTCCAACAAGTTGGTTGCTCGCTCCATTGTTCCAGAGAACGGAGTCTTGGTCATTTTACCTAAGAGGCATGGTTCGCACGTGTCAAACGATTCATAATCAAGAGACTCTAAAAGTCCATCGGCATGGAGCTTCTTCATGCGCTTGACACCAATGTGACCAAGGCGGCAGTGCCACAAGTATGTGGGACTATCGTTATCAACTTTAAATCTTTTGGCATCTACACTATGAACATGTGTAATATTACGCTCGAGATTCATTAAGAATAAACCATTGACCATCGGAGCATGACCATAAAACATATCTCTCATATAAATCGAACAACCATTATTCTCAGACTTAAATGAGTAGCCATCTCGTATTAAACGAGATCCAGATACAATGTTCATGCTCAAACTTGGCACTAAATAACAATTATTAAGGTTCAAAACTAATCCCGTAGGTAAATGTAGAGGCAGCGTGCCGACGGCGATCACATCGACTCTGGAACCATTCCCGACGCGCATCGTCACCTCGTCCTTCGCCAGTCTCCGTTTATTCCGCAGCTCCTGCTGTGAGTTACAAATATGAGCAACGGCACCGGTATCAAATACCCAGGAGTTACTACGAGTACTGGTAAGGTACACATCAATCACATGTATATCAAATATACCTTTGGTGTTGCCGGCCTTCTTATCCGCTAAGTATTTGGGGCAGTTCCGCTTCCAGTGACCCTTCCCCTTGCAATAAAAGCACTCAGTCTCAGGCTTGGGTCCATTCTTTGACTTCTTCCCGGTAACTGGCTTACCAGGCGCGGCAACATCTTTGCCGTCCTTCTTGAAGTTCTTCTTACCCTTGCCCTTCTTGAACTTAGTGGTCTTATTGACCATCAACACTTGATGTTCTTTCTTGATTTCAGCCTCTGCTGACTTCAGCATCGAGAACACTTCAGGAATGGTCTTTTCCATTCCCTGCATGTTGTAGTTCATCACAAAGCTCTTGTAGCTTGGTGGGAGCGACTGGAGGATTCTGTCAATGACCGCCTCATCTGGGAGGTTAATGTTCAGCTGGGTCATACGGTTGTGCAACCCAGACATCTTCAGGATGTGCTCACTGACAGAACTGTTCTCCTCCATCTTACAACTGTAGAACTTGTCGGAGACATCATATCTCTCGACCCGGGCATGAGCTTGAAAAACTAGTTTCAGCTCTTCGAACATCTCATATGCTCCGTGATGCTCAAAACGCATTTGGAGCCCCGGTTCTAAGCTGTAAAGCATGCCGCACTGAACGAGGGAGTAATCATCAGCGCGAGACTGCCAAGCATTCATAATGTCTTGGTTCTCTGGGACGGGAGCGTCACCTAGCGGTCCTTCTAGGACATATTGTTTCCTGGCAGCTATGAGGATGATCCTCAGGTTCCGGACCCAGTCCGTATAGTTGCTGCCATCATCTTTCAGCTTGGTTTTCTCTAGGAACGCGTTGAAGTTCATGTTGACATTAGCGTTGGCCATTGATCTACAAGACATATTTGGAAAGGTTTTAGACTAAGTTCATGATAATAAAGTTCTAATCAAATTATGAACTCCCACTTAGATTAGACATCCCTTTAGTCATCTAAGTGTTACACGATCCGAGTCGACTAGTCCGTGTCCGATCATCACGTGAGACGGACTAGTCATCGTCGGTGAACATTCTCATGTTGATCGTATCTTCCATACGACTCGTGTTCGACCTTTCGGTCTCCGTGTTCCGAGGCCATGTCTGCACATGCTAGGCTCGTCAAGTTAACCCTAAGTGTTTTCGCTGTGTAAAACTGTCTTACACCCGTTGTATGTGAACGTAAGAATCCATCACACCCGATCATCACGTGGTGCTTAGAAACGACGAACTGTAGCAACGGTGCACAGTTAGGGGAGAACACTTCTTGAAATTTTATAAGGGATCATCTTATTTACTACCGTCGTCCTAAGTAAACAAGATGCATAATACATAATAAACATCACATGCAATTATATAGTTGTGACATGATATGGCCAATATCATATAGCTCCATTGATCTTCATCTTCGGGGCTCCATGATCATCTTGTCACCGGCTTGACACCATGATCTCCATCATCATGATCTCCATCATCGTGTCTTCATGAAGTTGTCACACCAACGACTACTTCTACTTCTATGACAAACGTTTAGCAATAAAGTAAAGTAGTTTACATGGCGTTATTCAATGACACGCACGTCATACAAAAAATAATGACAACTCCTATGGCTCCTGCCGGTTGTCATACTCATCGACATGCAAGTCGTGAATCCTATTACAAAGAACATGATCTCATACATCACAATTCATCATTCATCACAACTTCTGGCCATATCACATCACATGATCAATCGCTGCAAAAACAAGTTAGACGTCCTCTAATTGTTGTTGCATCTTTTACGTGGCTGCAATTGGGTTCTAGCAAGAACGTTTTCTTACCTACGAATCACCACAACGTGATTTTGTCAACTTCTATTTACCCTTCATAAGGGCCCTGTTCATCGATTCCGCTCCAACTAAGGTGGGAGAGACAGACACCCGCCAGCCACCTTATGCAACTTGTGCATGTCAGTCGGTGGAACCGGTCTCACGTAAGAGTACATGTAAGGTTGGTCCGGGCCGCTTCATCCCACAATACCGTTGAGCAAGAAAAGACTAGTAGAGGCAAGTAAGATGACAAAATCCACGCCCACAACAAAGTTGTGTTCTACTCGTGCAAAGAGAACTACGCATAGACCTAGCTCTAATGCCACTGTTGGGGAACGTTGCAGAAAATTAAAAAATTTTCTACGGTTTCACCAAGATCAATCTATGAGTTCATCTAAGCAACGAGTCTAGGGAGAGAGTTTGCATCTACATACCACTTGTAGATCGCGTGCGGAAGCTTGCAAGGTGATGATGTAGTCGTACTCGACGTGATTCAAATCACCGATGACCAGCGCCAAACGGACGGCACCTCCGCGTTCAACACACGTACGGAACAGCCACGTCTCCTCCTTCTTGATCCAGCAAGGAAGGGAGGAGAGGTTGAGGGAGATGGCACCAGCAGCAGCACGGCGGCGTGGTGTTGATGGAGCTGCAGTACTCCGGCAGAGTTTCGCTAAGCACTATGGAGGTGGAGGAGGTGTTGGGGAGGGAGAAGGAGGCAACCAAAGGCCAGGGCGTTCAGGTATGAAGTCCCTCCTCTCCCCCACTATATATAGGGGTGCCAAGGGGGGGTGGCCGGCCCTAGGAGATCCAATCTCCTAGGGGGTGCGGCGGCCAAGGGGGGTTTTCCCTCCCCCCAAGGCACCTAGGAGGTGCCTTACCCTCCTAGGACTCTTTCCCCCTTAAACCCTAGGCGCATGGGCCTATGTGGGGCTGGTGCCCTTGGCCCATTAGGCCAAGGCGCACCCCCTTACAGCCCATGTGGCCCCCCGGGACAGGTGGACCCACCCGGTGGACCCCCGGGACCCTTCCGGTGGTCCCGGTACAATACCGATAACCCCGAAACTTGTCCCGATGCCCGAAACAGGACTTCCCATATATAAATCTTTACCTCCGGACCATTCCGGAACTCCTCGTGACGTCCGGGATCTCATCCGGGACTCCGAACAACATTCGGGTTACTGCATATACATATCCCTATAACCCTAGCATAACTGAACCTTAAGTGTGTAGACCCTACGGGTTCGGGAGACATGCAGACATGACCGAGACTCTCTCAGTCAATAACCATCAGCGGGATCTGGATACCCATGATGGCTCCCACATGCTCCTCGATGTTGTCATCGGATGAACCACTATGTCGAGGATTCGATCAAACCCTGTATGCAATTCCCTTTGTCAATCGGTACGTTACTTGCCCGAGACTCGATCGTCGGTATCCCAATACCTTGCTCAGTCTCGTTACCGGCAAGTCACTTTACTCGTACCGTAATGCATGATCCCGTGTCCAACACCTTGGTCACATTGAGCTCAATATGATGATGCATTACCGAGTGGGCCCAGAGATACCTCTCCGTCATACGGAGTGACAAATCCCAGTCTCGATCCGTGTCAACCCAACAGCTACTTTCGGAGATACCTGTAATGCACCTTTATAGTCACCCAGTTACGTTGTGACGTTTGGTACACCCAAGGCACTCTTACGGTATCCGGGAGTTACACGATCTCATGGTCGAAGGAAGAGATACTTGACACTTGCAAAGCTCTAGCAAAACGAACTACACGATCTTTTATGCTATGCTTAGGATTGGGTCTTGTCCATCACATCATTCTCCTAATGATGTGATCCCGTTATCAACGACGTCCAATGTCCATAGTCAGGAAACCATGACTATCTGTTGATCACAACGAGCTGGTCAACTAGAGGCTTACCAGGGATATTGTGTGGTCTAAGTATTCACACGTGTATTACGATTTCCGGATAATACAGTTATAGCATGAATAAAAGACAATTATCATGAACAATGAAATATAATAATACTTTTATTATTGCCTCTAGGGCATATTTCCAACACTATCCAGGTAATCTCTGGAAGCATCAGTTAGTCCATTATAAAAGATATCAAGTATTTCATTTTTCTTAAGAGGATGATTAGGCAAAGCATTAAGTAATTGGAGAATCCTCCCCCAAGCTTGTGGGAGACTCTCTTCTTCAATTTGCACAAAATTATATATATCCCTTAAGGCATCTTGTTTCTTATGAGCAGGGAAATATTTAGCAGAGAAGTAATAAATCATATCCTGGGGACTATGCACACAACCAGGATGAAGAGAATTAAACCATATCTTAGCATCACCCTTTAATGAGAACCGAAATATTTTAAGGATATAAAAATAGCGAGTTCTCTCGTCATTAGTGAACAGGGTGGCTATATCATTTAATTTAGTAAGATGTGCCACAACAGTTTTAGATTCATAGCCATAAAAAGGATCAGATTCAACCACAGTAATTATATCAGGATCAATAGAGAATTCATAATACTTATCAGTAACAAAGATAGGTGAAGTAGCATAAGCAGGATCATATTTCATTCTAGCATTCAGAGTTTTTTGTTTAATCTTAGCTAATAATTTCTTAAGATCACTTCTATCATTGCAAGCAAGAAAGTCTCTTTTAGTTTCTTCATCCATAACATAGCCCTCAGGCACAACATGCAATTCATATTTATTAGGAGAGCTTTCATCATCACTTTCATCAATATTATCTGTTTCTATAATTTCATTCTCTCTAGCCCAAGCAAGTTGTTCATCAAGAAATTCACCAAGTGGCACAGTAGTATCAAGCATAGAAGTAGTTTCATCATAACTATCATGCATAGCAGAAGTGGCATCATCAATAATATGCAGCATATCAGAATTAATAGCAGAAGCACGTTTAGGTGTCGCAAGCTTACTCAAAACAGAAGGTGAATCAAGTGCAGAGCTAGATGGCAGTTCCTTACCTCCCCTCGTAGTTGAGGGATAAATCTTGGTTTTTGGATATCTCAAGTTCTTCATAATGATAAGCAGATATAAATCCCAAGTGACTCAAAGAATAGAGCTATGCTCCCCGGCAACAGCGCCAGAAAATAGTCTTGATAACCCACAAGTATAGGGGATAACAACAGTTTTCGAGGGTAGAGTATTCAACCCAAATTTATTGATTCGACACAAGGGGAGCCAAAGAATATTCTCAACTATTAGCAGCTGAGTTGTCAATTCAACCACACCTGGAAACTTAATATCTGCAGTAAAGTGTTTAGTAGTAAAGTAATATGATAGTGGCGGTAACGGTAGTAAAAGGTAATGGTAGCAAAAGTAATATTTTTGGTGTTTTGTAGTGATGATAAAAATATCAACGGAAAAGTAAATAAGCGAAGAACAATATATGGAAAGCTCGTAGGCAATGGATCGGTGATGGAGAATTATGCCGGATGCGGTTCATCATGTAACAGTCATAACCTAGGGTGACACAGAACATGTAATGTAGGCATGTATTTCGAATATAGTCATACGTGCTTATGGAAAAGAACTTGCATGACATCTTTTGTCCTACCCTCCCGTGGCAGCGGGTCCTAGTGGAAACTAAGGGATATTAAGGCCTCCTTTTAATAGAGTACCGTACCAAAGCATTAACACATAATTAATACCTGAACTCCTCAAACTACGGTCATCACCGGGAGTGGTCCCGATTATTGTCACTTCGGGGTTGCCGGATCATAACACATAGTAGGTGACTATAGACTTGCAAGATAGGATCAAGAACTCTCATATATTTATGAAAACATAATAGGTTCAGATCTGAAATCATGGCACTCGGGCCCTAGTGACAAGCATTAAGCATAGCAAAGTCATAGCAACATCAATCTCGGAACATATTGGATACTAGGGATCAAACTCTAACAAAACTAACTAGATTACATGATAAATCTCATCCAACCCATCACCATCTAGCAAGCCTATGATGGAATTACTCACACACGGCGGTGAGCATCATGAAATTGTTGATGGAGGAAGGTTGATGATGACGATGGCAACGGATTCCCCTCTCCGGAGCCCCGAATAGACTCCAGATCAGCCCTCCCGGGATAGTTTAGGGCTTGGCGGCGGCTCCATATCGTAAAACGCGATGAATCCTTCTTCTTTATTTTTTTTCTCCCCGAATATGAATATATGGAGTCAAGGTGGAGGTCGGTGGAGCTCCAGGGGGCCCAGGAGGCAGGGGCTGCGCCCAGGGGGCAGGCGCCCCCCTCCCCCCACCCTCGTGGCTAGGGTGTGGGCCCCCTGGCCTTGATTCTTTGCCAGTATTTTTTATTATTTCCAGAGATAATCTCCGTGGAGTTTCGGGTCATTCCGAGAACTTTTGTTTCTGCACATAAATAACATCATGGCAATTCTGCTAAAAACAGCGTCAGTCCAGGTTAGATCCATTGAAATCATGCAAGTTAAGTCCAAAACAAGGGCAAAAGTGTTTGGAAAAGTAGATACGACGGAGACGTATCTGTTGGGAACGTAGTAATTTCAAAAAAATTCCTACGCACACGCAAGATCATGGTGATGCATAGCAACGAGAGGGGAGAGTGTTGTCCACGTACCCTCGTAGACCGAAAGCGGAAGCGTTAGCACAACACGGTTGATGTAGTCGTACGTCTTCACGATCTGACCGATCAAGTACCGAACGCACGGCACCTCCGAGTTCTTCACACGTTCAACTCAATGACGTCCCTCGAACTCCAATCCAGGCGAGTGTTGAGGGGGAGTTTCGTCAGCACGACGGTGTGGTGACGATGATGATGTTCAACTGACGTAGCGCTTCGCCTAAGCACCGCTATGATATGATCGAGGTGGATTATGGTGGAGGGGGGCACCGCACACGGCTAAGAGATCAAGAGATCAATTGTTGTGTCTTTGGGGTGCCCCCTTCCCCCGTATATAAAGGAGTGGAGGAGGGGGAGGGTCGGCCCTCTCTATGGCGCGCCCTAGGGGAGTCCTAATCCCACCGGGAGTAGGATTCCCCCTTTCCTAGTAGAACTAGGAGCCCTTCCAAGTAGTAGGAGTAGGATGGAAGGAAGGGGGCGCCCCCCCCCTCTCTAGTCCAATTCGGACCAGCCCATGGGGAGGGGTGCGGCCACCCTTTGAGGCCTTTCTCTCCTTTCCTGTATGGCCCATTAAGGGCCAATACGAATTCCCGTAACTCCCCGGTACTCCTGAAAATACCCGAATCACTCGGAACCTTTGCGATGTCCGAATATAGTCGTCGAATATATCGATCTTTATGTCTCGATCATTTCGAGACTCCTCGTCATATCCCCGATCTCATCCGGGACTCCGAACTCCTTTGGTACATCAAAACACATAAAGTCATAATATAACCGTCATCGAACTTTAAGCATGCGGACCCTACGGGTTCCACAACTATGTAGACATGACCGAGACACGCCTCCGGTCAATAACCAATAGCGGAACCTGGATGCTCATATTGGCTCCCACATATTCTACGAAGATCTTTATCGGTCAAACCGCATAACAACATACGTTGTTCCCTTTGTCATCGGTATGTTACTTGCCCGAGATTCGATCGTCGGTATCTCAATACCTAGTTCAATCTCGTTACCAGCAGGTCTCTTTACTCGTTCCGTAATACATGAACCCGCAACTAACTCATTAGTTGCAATGCTTGCAAGGCTTAAGTGATGTGCATTACCGAGTGGGCCCAGAGATACCTCTCCGACAATCGGAGTGACAAATCCTAATCTCGAAATACGTCAACCCAACAAGTACCTTTGGAGACACCTGTAGAGCACCTTTATAATCACCCAGTTATGTTGTGATGTTTGGTAGAACACAAAGTGTTCCTCCGGTAAACGGGAGTTGCATAATCTCATAGTCATAGGAACATGTATAAGTCGTGAAGAAAGCAATAGCAACAAACTAAATGATCAAGTGCTAAGCTAACAGAATGGGTCAAGTCAATCACATCATTCTCCTAATGATCTGATCCCGTTAATCAAATGACAACTCATGTCTATGGTTAGGAAACATAACCATCTTTGATCAACGAGCTAGTCAAGTAGAGGCATACTAGTGACACTCTATTTGTCTATGTATTCACACATGTATTATGTTTCTGGTTAATACAATTCTAGCATGAATAATAAACATTTATCATGATATAAGGAAATAAATAATAACTTTATTATTTCCTCTAGGGCATATTTCCTTCAGTCTCCCACTTGCACTAGAGTCAATAATCTAGTTCACATCGCCATGTGATTTAATACCAGTAGTTCACATCACCATGTGATTAACACCCATAGTTCATATTGACATGTGACCAACACCAAAAGAGTACTAAGGTGTGATCATGTTTTGCTTGTGAAAGAAGTTTAGTCAACGGGTCTGCCACATTTAGATCCATAAGTATTTTGCAAATTTCTATGTCAACAATGCTCTGCACGGAGCTACTCTAGCTAATTGATCCCACATTCAATATGTATCTAGATTGAGATTTAGAGTCATCTGGATCAGTGTCAAAATTTGCACCGCCGTAACCCTTTATGATGAACCTTTTTGTCACCTCCATAATCGAGAAACATATCCTTATTCCACTAAGGATAATTTTGACCGTTGTCCAGTGATCTACTCCTAGATCACTATTGTACTCCCTTGCCAAAAACATTGTAGGGTATACAATAGATCTGGTACACAGCATGGCATATTTAATAGAACCTATGGCCAAGGCATAGGGAATGACTTTCATTCTCTTTCTATCTTCTATTGTGGTCGGGCTTTGAGTCTTACTCAGTTTCACACCTTGCAACACAGGCAAGAACTCTTTCTTTGACTGTTCCATTTTGAACTACTTCAAAATCTTGTCAAGATATGTACTCATTGAAAAACTTATCAAGTGTCTTGATCTATCTCTATAGATCTTGATGCTCAATATGTAAGCAGCTTCACCGAGGTCTTTCTTTGATGCTCAATATGTAGTGCTCCCACTCACTTTCTTGTAAATACAGGCTTCACCGCAAGTCTTTATAAAACTATATGCTTTGATCAACTTATCAAAGCGTATATTACTCCGAGATGCTTGCACCAGTCCATAGATGGATCACTGGAGCTTGCATATTTTGTTAGCACCTTTAGGATTGACAAAACTTTCTTGTTGCATCCTATACAACTCTTCTTTAATAAATCCATTAAGGAATGTAGTTTTGTTTATCCATTTGCCAAATTTCATAAAATGTGGCAATTGCTAACATGATTCGGACAGACTTAAGTATAGATACGAGTGAGAAACTCTCATCGTAGTCAACACCTTGAACTTGTCAAAAACCTTTTGCGACAATTCTAGCTTTGTAGATAGTAACACTACTATCAGCGTCCGTCTTCCTCTTGAAGATCCATTTAATCTCAGTGGCTCGCTGATCTTTGCCAAGTCAATCAAAGTCCATACTTTGTTCTTATACATGGACCCCATCTCAGATTTCATGGCTTCAAGCCATTTCGCAGAATCTGGGCTCATCATCGCTTCCTCATAGTTCATAGGTTCGTCATGGTCAAGTAACATGACCTCCAGAACAGGATTACCGTACCACTCTGGTGCGGATCTCACTCTGTTTTACTTACGAGGTTCGGTAGTAACTTGATCTGAAGTTACATGATCATCATCATTAGCTTCCTCACTAATTGGTGTAGTAGTCACAGGAACAGATTTCTGTGATGAACTACTTTCCAATAAGGGAGCAGGTACAGTTACCTCATCAAGTTCTACTTTCCTCCCACTCACTTCTTTCGAAAGAAACTCCTTCTTTAGAAAGGATCCATTCTCAGCAATGAATATCTTGCCTTCGGATCTGTGATAGAAGGTGTACCCAACATTTTCGTTTGGGTATCCTATGAAGACGCACTTCTCCGATTTGGGTTTGAGCTTATCAGGTTGAAACTTTTTCACATAAGCATTGCAACCTCAAACTTTAAGAAATGACATCTTAGGTTTCTTGCCAAACCATAGTTCCTACGGTGTCATCTCAACGGATTTAGATGATGCCCTATTTAACGTGAATGCAGCTGTCTCTAATGCATAACCCCAAAACAATAATGGTAAATTGGTAAGAGACATCATAGATCGCACCATATCTAATAAAGTGCGGTTACGACGTTCGGACACACCATTACACTGTTGTGTTCCAGGTGGCCTGAGTAGTGAAACTATTTCACATTGTTTTAGCTGAAGGCCAAACTCGTAACTGAAATATTTTACTTCTGCGATCATATCGTAGAAACTTTTATTTTGTTACGATTATTCTCCACTTCACTCTGAAATTCTTTCAACTTTTCAAATGTTTCAGACTTGTGTTTCATCAAGTAGATATACTCATATCTGCTCAAATCATCTGTGAAGATCAGAAAATAATGATACCTACCGCGAGCCTCAATATTCATCGGACCACATACATCAGTATGTATGATTTCCAACAAATCGGTTGCTCGCTGCATTGTTCCAGAGAACGGAGTTTTAGTCATCTTACCCAAGAGGCATGGTTCACAAGCATCAAGTGATTCATAATAAAGTGATTCCAAAAGCCCATCAGCATGGAGTTTCATGCGCTTTACAGCAATATGACCCAAACGGCAGTGCCATAAATAAGTTGCACTATCATTATTAACTTTGAATCTTTTGGCTTCAATATTATGAATATGTGTATCACTACGATCGAGATCCAATGAACCATTTTCATTGGGTGCGTAACCATATAAGGTTTCATTCATGTAAACAGAACAACAATTATTCTCTAACTTAAATGAATAACCATATTGCAATAAACATGATCAAATCATATTCATGCTCAACGCAAACACCAAATAACAATTATTTAGGTTCAATACTAATCCCGAAAGTATAGGGAGTGTGCGATGATGATCATATCAATCTTGGAACTGCTTCCAACACACATCGTCACCTCGCCCTTTACTAATTTCTGTTTATTCTGCAACTCCCGTTTCGAGTTACTACTCTTAGCAACTGAACCCGTATTAAATGTCAAGGGGTTGCTATGAACACAAGTAAAGTACACATCAATAACATGTATATCCAATATACCTTTGTTCACTTTGCCATCCTTCTTATCCGCCAAATACTTGGGGCAGTTCCGCTTCTAGTGACCGGTCCCTTTGTAGTAGAAGCACTTAGTTTCAGGCTTAGGACTAGACTTGGGCTTCTTCACTTGAACAACAACTTGCTTGCCGTTCTTCTTAAAGTTCCCCTTCTTCCCTTTGCCCTTTTTTCTTGAAACTAGTGGTCTTGTCAACCATCAACACTTGATGTTTTTCTTGATTTCTACCTTCGTCGATTTCAGCATCATGAAGAGCTTGGGAATAGTTTCCGTTATCCCTTGCATATTATAGTTCATCACGAAGTTCTACTAACTTGGTGATGGTGACTAGAGAATTCAGTCAATCACTATTTTATCTGGAAGATTAACTCCAACTTGATTCAAGCGATTGTAGTACCCAGACAATCTGAGCACATGCTCACTGCTTGAGCTATGCTCCTCCATCTTTTAGCACTAGAACTTGTTGGAGACTTCATATCTCACAACTCGGGTATTTGCTTGAAATATTAACCTATCAAGTAGTCGTCATATTGAGCTAGCCAAATGTTCATAACATCTGCATCTGCTCCTGCAATAGGTCAGTCACCTAGCGGTGCATCAAGGACATAATTCTTCTGTGCAGCAATGAGGATAAACCTTGGATCACGGATCCAATCCGCATCATTGCTACTAACATCTTTCAACTTAGTTTTCTCTAGGAACATATCAAAAATAAAATAGGGAAGCAATAACGCGAGCTATTGATCTACAACATAGATATGCAAATACTATCAGGACTAAGTTCATGATAATTTAAAGTTCAATTAATCATATTACTTAAGAACTCCCACTTAGATAGACATCCCTCTAATCATCTAAGTGATCACGTGATCCATATCAACTAAACCATAACCGATCATCACGTGAAATGGAGTAGTTTTCAATGGTGAACATCATTATGTTGATCATATCTACTATATGATTCACGCTCGACCTTTCGGTCTCTAGTGTTTCGAGGCCATATCTACATATGCTAGGCTCGTCAAGTTTAACCTGAGTATTCTGCGTGTGCAAAACTGGCTTGCACCCGTTGTAGATGGACATAGATCTTATCACACCCGATCATCACGTGGTGTCTGGGCACGAAGAACTTTGGCAACGGTGCATACTCAGGGAGAACACTTTTATCTTGAAATTTCGTGAGAGATCATCTTATAATGCTACCATTAATCAAAGCAAGATAAGATGCATAAAAGATAAACATCACATGCAATCAATATAAGTGATATGATATGGCCATCATCATCTTGTGCTTGTGATCTCCATCTCCGAAGCACCGTCATGATCACCATCGTCACCGGCGCGACACCTTGATCTCCATTGTAGCATCATTGTCGTCTCGCCAATCTTATGCTTCCACGACTATCGCTACCGCTTAGTGATAAAGTAAAGCATTACAGGGCGATTGCATTGCATACAATAAAGCGACAACCATATGGCTCCTGCCAGTTGCCGATAACTCGGTTACAAAACATGATCATCTCATACAATAAAATTTAGCATCATGTCTTGACCATATCACATCACAACATGCCCTACAAAAACAAGTTAGACGTCCTCTACTTTGTTGTTGCATGTTTTACGTGGCTGCTACAGGCTTAGCAAGAACTGTTCTTACCTACGCATCAAAACCACAACGATAGTTTGTCAAGTTGGTGTTGTTTTAACCTTCGGAAGGACCGGGCGTAGCCACACTCGGTTAAACTAAAGTTGGAGAAACTGACACCCGCCAGCCACCTGTGTGCAAAGCACGTCGGTAGAACCAGTCTTGCGTAAACGTACGCGTAATGTCGGTCCGGGCCGCTTCATCCAACAATATCGCCGAACCAAAGTCTGACATGCTGGTAAGCAGTATAACTTATATCGCCCACAACTCACTTGTGTTCTACTCGTGCATATGACATCTACGCATAAAACCAGGCTCTGATGCCACTGTTGGGGAACGTAGTAATTTTAAAACAAATTCCTACGCACACGCAAGATCATGGTGATGCATAGCAACGAGAGGGGAGAGTGTTGTCCACGTATCCTCGTAGACCGAAAGCGGAAGCGTTAGCACAACGCGGTTGATGTAGTCGTACGTCTTCACGATCTGACCGATCAAGTACCGAACGCACGACACCTCCGAGTTCTGCACACGTTCAACTTGATGACGTCCCTCGAACTCCAATCCAGCCGAGTGTTGAGGGGGAGTTTCGTCAGCACGACGGCATGGTGACGATGATGATGTTCTACCGATGTAGGGCTTCGCCTAAGCACCGCTACGATATGATCGAGGTGGATTATGGTGGAGGGGGGCACCGCACACGGCTAAGAGATCAAGAGATCAATTGTTGTATCTTTGGGGTGCCCCCTGCCCCCGTATATAAAGGAGTGGAGGAGGGGGAGGGCCGGCCCTCTCTATGGCGCGCCCTAGGGGAGTCCTAATCCCACCGGGAGTAGGATTCCCCCTTTCCTAGTAGAACTAGGAGCCCTTCCAAGTAGTGGGAGTAGGAGGGAAGGAAAGGGAAGGGAAAAAGAGAAGGAAGGAAGGGGGCGCCCCCCCTCTCTAGTCCAATTCGGACCAACCCATGGGGAGGGGTGCGGCCACCCTTTGAGGCCTTTCTCTCCTTTCCCGTATGGCCCATTAAGGCCCAATATGAATTCCCGTAACTCCTCGGTACTCCCGAAAATACCCGAATCACTCGGAACCTTTCCGATATCCGAATATAGTCGTCCAATATATCGATCTTTACGTCTCGATCATTTCGAGACTCCTCGTCATGTCCCCGGTCTCATACGGGACTCCGAACTCCTTCGGTACATCAAAACACATAAACTCATAATATAACTGTCATCGAACTTTAAGCGTACGAACCCTACGGGTTCGAGAACTATGTAGACATGACCGAGACATGCCTTCGGTCAATAACCAATAGCGGAACTAGGATGCTCATATTGGCTCCCACATATTCTACGAAGATCTTTATCGGTCAAACCGCATAACAACATAAGTTTTTCCCTTTGTCATCGGTATGTTACTTGCCCGAGATTCGATCGTTGGTATCTCAATACCTAGTTCAATCTCGTTACCGGCAGGTCTCTTTACTCGTTCCGTAATACATCAACCTACAACTAACTCATTAGTTTAATTGCTTGCAAGGCTTAAGTGATGTGCATTACCGAGTGGGCCCAGAGATACCTCTCCGACAATCGGAGTGACAAATCCTAATCTCGAAATACGCCAACCCAACAAGTACCTTTGGAGACACCTGTAGAGCACCTTTATAATCACCCAGTTACGTTGTGACGTTTGGTAGAACACAGAGTGTTCCTCCGGTAAACGGGAGTTGCATAATCTCATAGTCATAGGAACATGTATAAGTCATGAAGAAAGCAATAGCAACAAACTAAACGATCAAGTGTTAAGCTAACAGAATGGGTCAAGTCAATCACATCATTCTCCTAATGATGTGATCCCGTTAATCAAATGACAACTCATGTCTATGGTTAGGAAACATAACCATCTTTGATCAACGAGCTAGTCAAGTAGAGGCATACTAGTGACACTCTATTTGTCTATGTATTCACACATGTATTATGTTTCTGGTTAATATAATTCTAGCATGAATAATAAACATTTATCATGATATAAGGAAATAAATAATAACTTTATTATTGCCTCTAGGGCATATTTCCTTCGGTATCAAGGTGTCACAGGAACCGGTTTCTGTGACGAACTACTTTCCAATGAGGGAGCAGGTACAGTTACCTCATCAAGTTCTACTTTCCTCCCACTCACTTATTTCGAGAGAAACTCCTTCTCTAGAAAGGATCCATTCTTAGCAACAAAAGTCTTGCCTTCGGATCTGTGATAGAACGTGTACCCAACAGTTTCCTTTGGGTATCCTATGAAGACACATTTCTCCGATTTGGGTTTGAGCTTATCAGGTTGAAGCTTTTTCACATAAGCATCACAGCCCCAAACTTTAAGAAACGACAACTTTGGTTTCTTGCCAAACCATAGTTCATAAGGCATCGTCTCAATGGATTTTGATGATGCCCTATTTAACGTGAATGCAGCCGTCTCTAAAGCATAACCCCAAAACGATAGCGATAAATTAGTAAGAGACATCATAGATTGCACCATATGTAGTAAGTACGATTACGACATTAGGACACACCATTACGCTGTGGTGTTCCAGGTGGCATGAGTTGCGAAACTATTCCGCATTGTTTAAAATGTAGACCAAACTCGTAACTCAAATATTCTCCTCCACGATCAGATCGTAGAAACTTTATTTTCTTGTTACGATGATTTTCCACTTCACTCTGAAATTCTTTGAACTTCTCAAATGTTTCAGACTTATGTTTCATTAAGTAGATATACCCATATCTGCTCAAATCATCTGTGAAGGTGAGAAAATAACGAAACCCGCCGCGAGCCTCAATATTCATTGGACGACATACATCAGTATGTATGATTTCCAACAAGTCAGTTGCTCTATCCATTGTTCCGGAGAACGGTGTTTTAGTCATCTTGCCCATGAGGCATGGTTCGCAAGTACCAAGTGATTCCAAAAGTCCATCAGTATGGAGTTTCTTCATGTGCTTTACACCAATATGACCCGAACGGCAGTGCCACAAATAAGTTGCACTATCATTATCAACTCTACATCTTTTGGCTTCTACATTATGAATATGTGTATCACTACTATCGAGATTCAACAAAAATAGACCACTCTTCAAGGGTGCATGACCATAAAAGATATTACTCATATAAATAGAACAACCATTATTCTCATATTTAAATGAATAACCGTCTCGCATCAAACAAGATCCAGATATAATGTTCATGCTCAACGTTGGCACCAAATAAAAATTATTTAGGTCTAAAACTAATCCCAAAGGTAGATGTAGAGGTAGCGTGCGGACGGCGACCACATCGACTTTGGAACCATTTCCCACGCGCATCGTCACCTCGTCCTTAGCCAGTCTTCGCTTAATCCATAGTCCCTGTTTCGAGTTGCAAATATTAGCAACAGAACCAGTATCAAATACCCAGGTGCTACTGCGAGCTCTGGTAAGGTACACATCAATAACATGTATATCACATATACCTTTGTTCACCTTGCCATCCTTCTTATCCGCCAAATACTTGGGGCAGTTCCGCTTCTAGTGATCAGTCCCTTTGAAGTAGAAGCACTCAGTCTCAGGTTTAGGTCTAGATTTGGGTTTCTTCTCTTGAGCAGCAACTTGCTTGCCGTTCTTCTCAAGTTCCCCTTCTTCTTCCCTTTACCCTTTTTCTTGAAACTGGTGGTTCTGTTAACCATCAACACTTGATGCTCCTTTTTTATTTCTACCTCCGTAGCCTTTAGCATTGTGAAGAGCTCGGGAATTGTCTTATCCATCCCTTGCATATTATAATTCATCACGAAGCTCTTGTAGCCTGGTGGAAGTGATTGGAGAATTCTGTCAATAACACTATCATCCGGAAGATTAACTCCCAGTTGAATCAAGTGTTTGTAGTATCCAGACATTCTGAGTATATACTCACTGACAGAACCATTCTCCTCCATCTTGCAGCTATAGAACTTATTGGAGACTTCATATCTCTCAATCCGGGCATATGCTTGAAATATTAACTTCAACTCCTGGAACATCTCATGTGATCCATGACATTAAAAATGTCGTTGAAGTCCCGGTTCTAAGCCGTAAAGCATGGCACATTGAACTATCGAGTAGTCATCAACACGCGGCTGCCAGACATTCACAATGTCTGCTGTTGCCGGCGCGGGTGGTACACCTAGCGGTGCTTCCAGGACATAATTCTTCTGTGCAGCAATGAGGATAATCCTCAAGTTACAGACCCAGTCCGTGTAATTGCTACCATCATCTTTCAACTTTGCTTTCTCAAGGAACGCATTAAAATTCAACGGAACAACAACATGAGCCATCTATATACAATCAACATAGACAAGCAAAATACTATCAGGTACTAAGTTCATGATAAATTTAAGTTCAATTAATCATATTACTTAAGAATTCCCACTTAGATAGACATCCCTCTAATCATCTAAGTGATCACGTGATCCAAATCAACTAAACCATGTCCTATCATCACGTGAGATGGAGTAGTCTTCAATGGTGAACATCACTATGTTGATCATATCTACTATATGATTCATGCTCGATGTCGGTCTCAAAACCGGCGGATCTCGGGTAGGGGGTCCCAAACTGTGCGTCTAGGCCGGATGGTAACAGGAGGCAGGGGACACGATGTTTTACCCAGTTCGGGCCCTCTTGATGGAGGTAAAACCCTACGTCCTGCTTGATTAATATTGATGATATGGGTAGTACAAGAGTAGATCTACCACGAGATCAGAGAGGCTAAACCCTAGAAGCTAGCCTATGGTATGATTGTATGTTGTAGTTGTCGTTTTCCTACAGACTAAAGCCCTCCGGTTTATATAGACACCTGAGAGGGTTAGGGTTACACAAGGTCGGTTACAAAGGAGGAGATATCCATATCCGTATTTCCTAGCTTGCCTTCCACGCCAAGTAGAGTCCCATCCGGACACGAGACGAAGTCTTCAATCTTGTATCATCATAGTCTAACAGTCCAGCCAATAGAGATAGTCCAGCTGTCCGGAGACCCCCTAATCCAGGACTCCCTCAGTAGCCCCTGAACCAGGCTTTCAATGACGATGAGTCCGGCGTGCAGTGTTGTCTTCAACATTGCAAGGCGGGTTCCTCCTCCGAATACTCCACGGAAGAATTTTGAATATAAGGATAGTTTCCGACCCTGCAAAATAAGTTCCACATACCACCGTAGAGAGAATAATATTTCACAAATTCAATTTGCTGACGTATTTTGGCAACATGACATTACGTCACAGCCCGGTGATTATTCGAACCATTTCCTTTAACTAGCCCCGCACATAACGCGAGACAGTTTTTTGACACGTCCTGTCAAAGCAGAGATCGTGTCCCCTGATTACGGGATTCTCATCAATACGGGTGTGGGTAACCCAACCGCGCCATCGATTATGGCGCTTGGGGGGTAAGAGAGTTTTACCAGGCTAGTGGGGATGCTTAGTTTCGGTCGCCCACATAAAGGGATAAGGATTCACCTTTTCATCCACGCCTTCTTCCTCCTTTGCTTATCCGTCTTCGCGCACTCGAGCTCTAGCGCCCAAGTCCGCACTTCCCACCTCAACCTTTCCCAACCATGTCCGGCGCGGGAGGCAGGTGGACGGTCTCCTCCGTCATGGAGGGAGACATCAAAAAGCTGAGGAGAGCCGGACACCTGCCCGACGACATCGCGCACCGGCTCCTAGATGAGGGGCAGCTCATCCCCACCCCCAGGCCCCATGACAGGGTGGTGTTCCTCACCCATTTCTTCCGTGGACTGGGATTTCCTCTCCACCCATTTGTCCGGGGGCTCATGTTCTACTATGGCCTAGATTTCCACGATCTGGCCCCGAACTTCATCCTCAATATCTTGGCGTTTATCATCGTGTGCAAAGCCTTCCTCCACATCAAGCCCCACTTCGGCTTATGGCTGAAGACTTTTAATGTCAAGCCGAAGGTAGTGAGCGGCCGCCAAGCGGAGTGCGGAGGCGCCATGGTGGGCAGGATGCCCAACGTCACATGGCTCGAGGGCTCCTTCATGGAGACAATAAAGGGGTGGCAGTCGGGGTGGTTCTACATCACCGAGCCGCGTGACCCTACATGGGTAGCTGCCCCCGAGTTCCGACCTGGCTTCCCCACACGGCTTACCTCCTGGCAAGAGAAGGGCCTGTCCTGGGGTAGTTCGGGAGAACTGACCGGACTCCAAACATGTATTCAAAACATGGTCAACAAGAAGCTCAAACTCGTCAACGTAGTCCAGGTCATGCTCATTCGCCGGATCCTCCCGTGCCAACAACGGGCCTTCAACCTGTGGGAGTTCGACCCGGCGCAGCACCGAACTCTGAACAGGCTCTTTGACACAACTCACAAAGATGCCTGGAGGGTACTGTTCAAGAGCGCCGAGGTCCCCCCTCCCACTACTGAGGATCGTGGATTCAGCGCGAAGCGCCAAGCCAGTGCGGTAGGCTGCTTTACCTCTTACAGGATACTTGTTTTTTTCATATAGATTGACTCCATGCGGGATCTAAACTCCCGTTCCTTTGACAGGACTGGCAGAAAATGGCCGGACAGATCGACTGTCTAGCTCCCTTGCCCGAAGGCCCAGCAAACGCTCTTCTGGTGAAGATGTTGACTCCGGCTCCTTATACGGTGCCGGAGAAGACCAAGAAGGCCAAGGGAACCCGAAAGACTTCCCGACGCCAGGTGTCATCGGACTCACCGTCCGAGGACTCTACGGCGCAATCCTCCCTCGAAGACGAGGGGGTAGAAGGGGATGCTCCCCCTCCAGACGGGGGAAACAAGAAAAGGAAGGCCGCCCCAACTGGGGAGATCGAAGGGTCCAAGAAGGGGAGAACTCTCCTTCCGGACTACTCTACCTCCGCCACCGACGACGAAGAAGAGTGGCTGCCCAGGGCCATGCCCCTGGGGAAGTCGTAAGTATTCAGATAACAGAGTAAGTCATAGTATTCCTTTGCTACACTGCTTTCCCTAACACCGAAACATGATTATGCAGGCTGCCACGAGCCAGTATCGATGTAACATCGGACGGCTCCCTGGGCTCGTCGGACATGGATAGCGATCCAGTCCCGACCGCCACCTCCCCTCATCCTATTGACGATGCCGAGGTGCTATCTCAAGAGGCACTGGGTCAAGGGGAGACAGTCCTAGAGGCGCCTCAAGGCGACCTCCCGGACTCCGGGAGCCGAGGGGACGGGGCCCCTGAGAGCTCCGAGTTTGGCCCTCAGCCGAACACCGCACCGGAAATTCCAGTGGTTCCGGGCTCGGGTAGGCGGCCTCCTTCTAAGAGGGGCGAGACGCCTGCACCGGCGACCTCTATCCATCCAGAGGCGCCGGACAATCTGCTGGAAGCGCTTCGCACTGCTTCCATCGACGAGGAGCACCGCGCTATTATGAGTGTGGTGATCCAGAAGGTTCAGTCCGCTAAGAGCGGATTGACTGAAGCCTGTGCCAGCCTTCTAACAGGCTTTGAGGTAAGCGTTTAAAGTATTGGAAAAATATTACCACATAGACAGTAGCCCCTGATGCTCTGTTCAGTGTTCACAAAGAAAAGCCGAATAGAGGATCAGACAATATCGCAGGAGTCTAATAGAAGTATGTCAATATGCATATGCAGGCTTCGCTGCTGGCGTCCGCCGCACTGACTGCGGAGGTCGCCGTACTGAAGCAGGACCTTAAAGGGTCCCAAGACGAGCTCAGCCTTACCAAGAGGCAGCTCGAGGAGAATAAAGGTAAGTAGTACCTAGTCTATGTATATGTATAAAAATAATGCGATTGCAAAATGACAGGATTATCATGAATTTGCGAGGGGCCGCGACCGAAGTGGCGACCCTAAAGCAAGCAATGTCTGAGGCCGAAGATAAAGCGGCCAAGGAGCGCACCGAGCGAGAGAAGCACGAGGCTCGGGTGGGCGAGGTGCAGCAAGAGCTCCAGGCTCTCGTGAAGAAGCACGAAGCGTTGGAGCTTGACTCAAAGACGCGAGAGTCTGAGCTTGCCGCGGCCCTCAAGAGCGCAAAAAGTGCAAAGGCCGAAGCCCAAAAGGCCCTGTAGGAGATCGACGCAATGAAGAAGACAGGGGCGGGTAAGGCTTTCTATATGCAAAGCAAGCATGTAAAAGTAAATTACGGATTACTTACCCGAATCTAGAGCTCTCCAGGAGCATTCGCAGATTTACTCCGCAGCATGTCCGATTCCGCACAATTTTACCAGGCCGAGGATGGAAGCTCAATGGAGAAGTTGTTCTGGTCTCAGTATACTAAGGCCGAACACCCGGTGCCAATGAGCGACCAGCTGAAGCAGATGGTCGAGCTACATAAGGCGGCCGAACAGGCCATGAAGGGCTTTATAGTCCGGCTGTGGCCTGGCGACGCCCTTTCGAGCAGCTTCTTCAGCCTGGTGAGGCGGCTTGTGGATGCTTGCCCGTGGCTGGAGGTTGTCAAGCGATCCGTCTGCATTGAAGGTGCACGCCGGGCTTTCGCCCGTGTGAAATTGCAGTGGGTCAAGCTAGATGTCGTGAAGCTGATCAAGGAAGGGCCACCGGAGGGCAAGGAGCACTGCCACCCCGAGATGTACTACGAGGGTGTTCTGTTGGGTGCCCATCTTATAGTGGATGAGTGTTCAAAAGATGTAATATTTGAGTGAGACTTGCTCGTTTTATCCTGTATTTATGAAAACTTGTTTCATATGCGCTATGCAACGCTTGTTCGAATTTAAAATATTGCCTTCTGTTTGGCCGTTTATCCAATCTAAGAGATGGCTAGTCCTCGGCTTCTGCCCCCATGCCACGAGTGCTAGGGTGTTCGGGATAAACCTGAGCACTCTTGTTCCCATGTTTGGGTCCTTAGAGGGAGGTGCTCAGCACAGCGAACAAGGCAACCAGACTAATAATGCTTTATCACTCTCACTTAGCCGTAGAATTCTATAATTTTAAATTTCGGCAAAGCCCCTGGTATTCGGAAGGCCGAATTCGGGGCGCGATACACGCCTTTAAGCTGGACAGGGCCGGCCCCTCGCCCTAAGCGGCATAAGTGTTTAGGGACTCGAAAACCTCGCTGAACAGCGACCAGTCTCTCGCCTTATCATGACAGTTAGTTTTAGCTTTCTCTGCTGAGGTGCTAAGCCCGGCAGAACCGGGGCACAATCGCAGTAGTTCTCCTAGAGCTACCTTAGCCGATAGAGCGGAACGTAAGGTACCAAAACATAGGAGCCGGGCAAACCCAACATTTGACCAAAGACATGATTCGGAGCTGATGCATATAATGCTATAAGTTTGGGGTGCCGCACTTGTGAAAGTGTTCGGACTTTTCACACCATATTGTGGGGTACGTAAGCCCCTGGTGTATTGGCCGTACCAAAGTGTATGGTTGCAAGGTGTCGTTAATGAACATATATATATAACAAGAATGCAATAATAGTCGTAATGTCATGCATTGTTTATTCAAAAAATTGTGTTAAAGCGGAATGATACAGATAGTGCGATAAGCAAAGAGTAGGACTATGTCCCTTCCAAGGGCAAGCTGAGAAATGCTATTAAATCAAATATTTCGCTCATTACTATAATCCACCTGGTAATTCCATGGTGTGACGCATTTTTCTGCCTCCTTGGTTGTTGCATCATGTGTTCGGCAATAGTGCTGCCGGACAGTGTTTCCAGAGATTAAGGTCCTGAAAAAAAAAGAGAAGACTAACCAAACAGGGAGCCCCTAGTGTGGTTTAAGCCGCATCTTGGGGCATGCCACAGTTGTGCCCCCCTCCACACCTGTGCCCATGGTATTTTTAATGTGTAATTATGTACGTGTGGCACGAGTTTCGCTGTATGGCTGGGACTAGGGTGGGGCCGCATTGCTACGCAAGCTCAGATCGCGCCAGACGATCTATTTGCCGATTGCTCCGAGTGCGCTTGATGGTGTCCGGGTTTTGAGACGCCAAACTGGTTGGTTGCCTTGAGAGGCTGCTTTGCATTTCTGCTGCGAGGGCCGCGGTGTGCTCCTCTGTTCGGAGAGAGCGCTCTGTGTTTCCATTTACAGTAATAACTCCGTGAGGTCCTGGCATCTTGAGCTTGAGGTATGCATAATGCGGTACCGCATTGAATCTAGCAAATGCGGTTCGCCCGAGCAGTGCATGATAACCACTACGGAACGGGACTATATCGAAGATTAACTCTTTGCTTCGGAAGTTATCCGGGGATCTGAAGACCACTTCCAGTGTAATTGAGCCTGTGCAATGGGCCTCTACACCTCGAATGACGCCTTTAAAGGTCGTTTTTGTGGGTTTGATCCTCGAGGGGTCTATACCCATTTTACGCACTATGTCCTGATAAAGCAGGTTCAGGTTGCTGCCGCCATCCATAAGGACTCGAGTGAGGTGAAATCCATCAATGATTGGGTCTAGGTGTGGCCGGTCATCCGTTGCAGGCCGGACGTCCGCTCGCTGGAGCTTCGTTGACTGCTTGTCGGTGTCAAAACCGGCGGATCTCAGGTAGGGGGTCCCGAACTATTCTTCTAAGGCGGATGGTAACAGGAGGCAGGGGACATGATGTTTTACCCAGGTTCGGGCCCTCTTGATGGAGGTAAAACCCTACGTCCTGCTTGATTAATATTGATGATATGGGTAGTACAAGAGTAGATCTACCACGAGATCAGAGAGGCTAAACCCTAGAAGCTAGCCTATGGTCAACATTGAACAACGGGAGTGTTCTGTCAATTTTTGGGATTTTGGGGGGTTCGTTTGGACATTTTTATGCATTAACTGAGTTGTCAATGCATTTATGTGCATAATTCAAATTTGAACTACATGCACATGCTCTAGTTCATATAAATTGGTTGAAAAAACAAATCTGTGTCCTTGGGTGCATTCTCAGGTCCCATGCAAGAAATGGGAATGAATTTCAAACACCAGGGCGCCGTTGATTGCCGGAAAACATTGAGATGCCTCATTTTTAAATTCTAGTAAATCCAAAATTCGTCTGAAATTCATGAAACTTGGCATGCTTTCATGGAGCGGCATCAACATGTCATGGTTAAATTTTTGTCCCGTTTGGGGCAGGTTTGGGTATATGCTTCTCACAAACCGTAGCTTCTCACAATAAGCATCATGGTTTTGGTAGGGAACGTCCCACCTTTGGGACGAAACGATATCCACTGCCTCTTATTGCTTCCAAAAAATTTCTCGTGTCAACATAGAACAACAGGAGTGTTGTGTCAATTTTTGTGATTTTTCGGGGTTCTTTTGGACATTTTTATGCATTAACTGAGTTTTCAATGCATGTATGTGCATAATTCAAATTTGAACTACATGCACATGCTCCCGTGCATATAAATTGGTTGAAAAATCAAATATGTGTCCTTGGGTGCATGCTTAGGTCCCATGCAATAAATGGAAATTAATTTCAAACACCATGGCACCATTGATTGCCGACAAAACATTGAGATGCCTGGTTTTTAAATTCTAGTAAATCCAAAACTTGTCTCAAATTCGTGAAACTTGGCATGCTATCATGGAATGGCTCCCGACATGATGTGGTATTTTTCGTGTCCATTTTGAGAGAAGGCGCACTCAAATAATGACAGCCAACAAAGGCATGTTGAAAAAATAGCTGCCACTTAGTATCTCAGACGTTTGTATAATTCAAAACGTGTGCGTTCTGTTAACCATTCACGTGATGCCACGTGTCTTGGTTTCAATGGTTGTAGGAGGTGTCGTGCGGACAACTGCTTGACCTTGACTGAACAGGAGGCGTGCGAGCGTAGTCCGGTGCACAGGCCGACCGAGAGGCGTGCAAGCTATCCTCCAATGTGCAGGCTCACTGGGAAGCATGTGAGCTTTACGCTGTGCAGGCTCACTGGGAAGCGAGCCCTTTGACTTCCATGGACGCCTGCCTTCCTCTCCATTAATGGCTCCCGGGCCGCTGTATAATACGGGCGGCCTTACTGTTCGCCTCCCATTCCCCCCCCCCCCCCCCCCCCGCAGACCTCCACCGCCATGGCGCAGAATGATCATCTGCCACTAGTCTTCAAGTTTGGTGAAGTCGACTCTGAGATGGAGGAGATAGAAAATAAGGAGGAATGGGGCCTCATGGACATGTCCCAGAACAAGCTGGCCGCGGCGGTGGCCGCCCCCACTCCCGTCCTAGCTCCCATCCACGTGCCCACGCCAGCGACCATCCCCGTAGCATTGACGGGCTGGTCGCCGAGCACTATCGGAGAGCTGGAAGCCGCGGGCGTCAGCGAGGTCTCCGCGGACCCGCGCGAGCTCGTGTACATGCTAGCGCCAGCGCCCGTGCCCATGCGTGCCCCTCCACCCACCGTGCCGCCAGCCCCCGTGCGTTTGGCTGCTTCCGCTGCGCCCGTGCGCGCCCCTCCACCCACCGCGGCACTGGTCCCCGTGCGTTTGGCTGCACCCTCCACGCTCGTGCCCGTGCCCGTGCCCGTGCCCCCACCCTCAGCGGCATGGGACGTTGCTGTCGATCACTACCTCTCAGCGGGACCAGTTGCCATCCTCCCGCGCCCCGCCCGTCGATCGTGCGACGACATGATGTTTGATTTACAAGTGAAGAACATTTTGTGCTGCCTTGAAGACTTTAACAATGGCATCCCGGAGGACGACAACGACGGCACGCCATGCCGCATCAACCTCCGCCGAAAATAGTTTTTTGGGGGGTTTAATACTATATCTCGAATTCTCGATCATATGAATATAAATTCGAGTGTGACTGAATGAAAGATATGGTTTGAACGAACTCGCGTTTTTCTCTCTTAATGTACGAACTTATCAAACGATTTTATTTTGAAAAAACATCGGTGGTTTTTAAATATAAAACACTCATTGCAAACGTTTTAGTTAGAACATCCGTATGCAAACCGACAGCTTCCCAGGAAGCCAAGGGAAAATGTGCCGAGCAGGATTTCTGCATCCCTTCAACGCAAACGGTTGTTTTGCATGACCCGTGTGCAACCACGTACAAACAATTCGGTAAGATTTGCATATCTGTCATTTTGGGTATGTTGCCATTTCTCAAACTAGAAAGATTGACATTTGTTTATCTAGTAACATTGCCATTTGTCAACCTTGTAACACTGCGATTTGTCAAAAATATGCAGCTACAAATCACTAGCAATATCTAATTTTTGCAACTAAAATCACTAGCACTGTTCATATGGACACCACTAGGAGGCGTGAGTTCATGGACGCATATGCAAATGTACCATTGATTACATACAACAAGTCATCAACCCACAATGATAACGAGGATACACGTTGGATTATAGATCATTTCCAACAAAACATTCTAGTAAAGTTTTTCTCACACAACAAATAACAAAGCGATGAAATGAACTTCAGGTAAACCACTCGTCGGTGTTGGAAACGCTTGCTTTGAACCAGAAGTGTTTCTCTGGGAAGGGCCAGCTACTGTCAATCTCAAGACCAGCGCAGGACTGATCATATAGGCTGAAGCGGCCTATTTCAATACCCATATTGGGACGGTAGGGAAGCATAGTAATGTCCATGGTATAGATACAGTTGCTTCTCATAAATGCTAGTATCGTTGTGTCAATAGCTGCAGGATCGCCTTCCACCATCATTGGATAGTTTTGTCCAAGGAAGAGCGAGTTTCCTCCAAGACTTTCAATACTGAACTAGGGAGAAGGTGTTGGCGCTAGTACACCAGTATCCATCCCGAATACCCTGCAACGGATGTTGGAATAGGTCTGGAGAGTGCGACCATATGAGACAACACCTGCTTACTAAGTAACATTAGCAGTGCCCCGTATACATACAAGAAGAGGTGATCCATCGGAATAAGTTGCCAGGCGCCACTGAGTATATGGGTCCTGCTCGTCCTCATGCTCATGAATAAAATTTACAAGTATAGGTGGTGGAATGTTCAAAGGACCTTGGAAACACAAGAAGGTTAATTAGTAAAGGGAAACTAGCTAACTCGCATGCATGTGGATGAAACAATTATAATTACGGTGGAACACAAACGTATAGAAATCATGAGGATTCCATGCAAAAATAGTGCCACGAATGGTGGCAGAAAACACAAGATCCTCATATTGAATTGCATCACAGTACTCATCCGTGTATAGAAACTAATTTTTGAGCAATATCCATCGAGTCAAACCATGAAGGACGGCAACAAGCTTGTCGAAGATAGTGAAAACATAAGCATTCCTATAACCCCAAGAGCGGCTGGGAACACGACAAATTGCTATCTTCCGTAGACAACAGTCAGCATGATCGTATTTGAACTCACGTATAATACCGATGTACTCAACCTCCGGGCAGTCATCTGAGATTTTTCGAAGTGGAACCCGGTGACAAGTGTGCACATTCAGAAGTTCCCACTCGCAGTTGTACCCAATATAAACAACCCAATCTCCATTTGCACCTGCCCAAGCCTTGCCTTCAAGCGATGGCATCTTAACATCATACGTATCATTATCAAGGGGCATCAACTTACACAAGGCGAGGCTTCCCTCGTCCCCGCGCCAGTCAGCAGTGTCACAGAGAAGAAGATAGGGGAGATCAAACCGCTCCTGAACCCTTGGGTTCCTTGTAATGATGTTATTAGTTGAATCGAGAATGGTCTTGAACGAACATGCCATGCTAGCTGAGGTGATGACGTCGCACCGATCAATGAGTTCCTCCATCGCGCATCATTCAGATCGGGGCAAGAATAACGGGGTCGTTTCCGGCTTGTTCCCTCCATGGAGAAGACGATCAAACAATGGCAGAAGGAAGGGTAAAGGCAAATGGAGGAGGGAGGAAGAGCTAGCATGCGATAGCAGTTCCAAATTGAGAGTAAAGGCAAATAGTCGGTGGATAGTTGCCACGGTACAGGAAGAGACGCCCGGGGAGTGAACGGTTGCCACAGAGGTCCCACACTGACGACAAGGGTCGAGTGAACTGCATGCAATCCCATCGCACAACACACACGTCTTGTTAAGTTGAACCGTTTTTGTACTCTTGTGTCAACGCAAACAGTTCATCCGAGTGAACCACATGCCGTATATCCCACACACCTTGATCTAGCTGGCCGTTTCTTTTGTGTCGCCTAATCACAAGCAGTTCATCTGAGTGAACCATATGCTGTATATCGCACACACCTTCATCTGGCTGCCCGTTTCTTTTGTGTTGCCTAATCACAAACAGTTCATCTGAATGAACTGTATGCTGTGTATCGCACACGCCTTCATCTGGTTGTCTGTTTCTTTTGTTCCTCTTCATCGCAAATAGTTAATTGAACTGAACCATATGCCCGTCATCGCACACGCAACTAAAACCTGAACCGTGTTTGATGCATCCGTCATCACAAACGTTTTATACGTTTCTGACAGTTTTCATACAGCACTGTTTGTGATTATGGCATCACACACAGTTTCTCGAAGGGTCTCTGATCGAAGTGTCACGTTAGCAGCATCTTACAGTAGTGGTGGTTTCCACCATGGTGAACTTGTAGTCAGTGTTGTTGACAAACCTGTTGAAAGAGTCGCAAGGCTCTCTAGATGAGGACATGATGGCGCACACACAACTGGGTGACGGCAACCTTCTAATCTATGTTGGCATGTTAATGCCGCTCCATGATAGCATGCCAAGTTTCATGAATTTGAGACGAGTTTTGGATTTACTAGAATTTAAAAACTAAGCATCTCAATGTTTGCGGCCAAGTGACGAAGGCACGGTGTTTGACATTCATTCCCATTTCTTGCATGGGACCTAAGCATGCAACCAAGGACAAAATATTTGATTTTTCAACCAATTTATATGCACAGGAGCATGTGCATGTAGTTCAAATTTGAATTATGCACATAAATGCATTGTAAACTCACTTAATGCATAAAAATGTCCAAACGAACCCCGAAGAATCACAAAAAATAACACAACACTCATGTTGTTCTATGTTGACATGAGAAAAACTTTGAAATCAATAAGAGGCAACGGATATCGTTTCGCCCCCAAAGTTGGGGTGTTCCCTACCGAAACCATGATGCTTGTTGTGAGAAGCTCTGGTTTGTGAGAAGCATATACCCAAACTTGCACCAAATGGGACAAACAATTTACTACCACATGTTGATGCCGCTCCATGATAGCATGCCAAGCTTCATGAATTTCAGACGAGTTTTGGATTTACTAGAATTTAAAAACTAGGCATCTCAATGTTTTGCTGGCAATCAACGGTGCCCTCGTGTTTGAAATTCATTCACATTTCTTGCATGGGACCTAAGCATGCACCCAAGGACAAACATTTGATTTTTCAACCAATTTATGTGCACCGGAGCATGTGCATGTAGTTCAAATTTGAATTATGCACATAAATGCATTGAAAACTCACTTAATACATAAAAATGTCCAAACGAACCCCAAAAAATCACAAAAAATAACACAACACTCCTGTTGTCCTATGTTGACACGAGAAAAATTTTGAATTCAATAAGAGGCAATGGATATCGTTTCTTCCCCAAAGGTGGGGCATTTCCTACCGAAACCATCATGCTTGTTGTGAGAAGCTCTGGTTTGTGAGAAGCATATACCCAAACCTGCCCCAAATGGGACAAAAAATTTACCACGGCATGTTGATGCCACTCCATGATAGCATGCCAAGTTTCATGAATTTCAGACGAGTTTTGGATTTACTAGAATTTAAAAACCAGGCATCTCAATGTTTTGTCGGCAATCAACGGTGCCTTATGTTTGACATTCATTCCCATTTCTTGCATGGGACCAAAGCATGCACCCAAGGACAAAGATTTGATTCTTCAACCAATTTATATGCACCGAAGCATGTGCATGTAGTTCATATTTGAATTATGCACATAAATGCATTGAAAACCCACTTAATGCATAAAAATGTCCAAACGAACCCCGAAAAATCACAAAAATAAGACAACACCCATGTTGTTCTATGTCGACACCAGAAATTTTTTGAAAGCAATAAGAGGCAATGGATATCGTTTCGTCCCCAAAGGTGGGGCATTCCCTACTGAAACCATCATGCTTGTTGTGAGAAGCTCTGGTTTGTGAGAAGCGTATACCCAAACCTGCCCCAAATGGGATAAAAATTTACCACAGCATGTTGATGCCGCTCCATGATAGCATGCCAAGTTTCATGAATTTCAGACGAGTTTTGGATTTACTAGAATTTAAAAACCAGGCATCTCAATATTTTGCCGGCAATCAACGGTGCCATGGTGTTTGAAATTCATTCCCATTTCTTGCATTGGACCTAAGCATGCACCCAAGGACAAAGATTTGATTTTTCAACCAATTTATATGCACTGGAGCATGTGCACGTAGTTCAAATTTGATTTATGCACATAAATGCATTGAAAACTCAGTTAATGCATAAAAATGTCCAAACGAACCCCGAAAAATCACAAAAAATAACACAACACTCCTGTTGTTCTATGTTGACACGAGAAAAAATTTGAAAGCAATAAGAGGCAATGGATATCATTTCGTCCCCAAAGGTGGGGCGTTCCCTACTGAAACCATCATGCTTGTTGTGAGAAGCTCTGGTTTGTGAGAAGCATATACCCAAACCTGCCCCAAATGGGACAAAAACTTTACCACAGCATGTTGATGCCGCTCCATGATAGCATGCCAAGTTTTATGAATTTCAGACGAGTTTTGGATTTACTAGAATTTAAAAACCAGGCATGTCAATGTTTTGCCGGCAATCAACAGTGCCCTAGTGTTTGAAATGCATTCCCATTTCTTGCATGCGACCTAAGCATGCACCCAAGGACAAAGATTTGATTTTTCAACCAATTTATATGCACTGGAGCATGTGCATGTAGTTCAAATTTGAATGATGCACATAAATGCATCGAAAACTCTCTTAATTCATAAAAATGTCCAAACGAACCTTGAATAATTCCAATTCTTTTATGACACACATATAGTTGCATGATCACTGCAGATAAAAGGTCTAGCCATTCAAACACCGTCCATGGCCGCTGTTACCCCATTATGTAATTCAAATCAAGACGAAAAATCAAGTAGATCCCACACAGTTTATTATAACCAATCGTGTGAGATGCAGCACAAAATATATTTGGACCGTGTCTGAATAAGGGACCGTGTCTGATGACACTTTGCGTGCCAGTTTTTTGGCTGAAGCGATTCCAAATTTTCGGCTTCCGTGGAAATATCTACCTCCCCGCCCCCTCCCCCTTACCAAAAGCAACATTTCCCTTATTTCCACCTTCTCTTCCAAGTTGAAACCTTTACTCCTTGCTTGCAGTGCCGCCGCCTCCTCGCCGACGACCCTCCTTCACGCTGCTCGGCCTCGCCTATCCAGGCAGGTAATCCACACCCGACCCCCATCCTCCTCCTCCTTCCACATCCCACATGCCTCGACCGCTGGCACGACCGCGACACCTTCCACCCAAATCCCCGACCCCTCTGATGACCCACAAGTATAGGGGATCTATCATAGTCCTTTCGATAAGTAAGAGTGTCGAACCCAACGAGGAGCAGAAGGAAATGATAAGCGGTTTTCAGCAAGGTATTCTCTGCAAGTACTGAAATAAGTGGTAACAGATAGTTTTGTGATAAGATAAATTGTAACAAGCAACAAGTAACAAAAGTAAATAAAGTGCAGCAAGGTAGCCCAATCCTTTTGGTAGAAAAGGACAAGCCGGAACAAACTCTTATATAAGGAAAAGCGCTCCTGAGGACACATGGGAATATTGTCAAGCTAGTTTTCATCACGTTCATATGATTCGCGTTCAATACTTTGATAATTTGATATGTGGGTGGATCGGTGCTTGGGTGCTGTTCTTACTTGAACAAGCATCCCACTTATGATTAACCTCTATTGCAAGCATCCGCAACTACAACAAAAGTATTAAGGTAAACCTAACCATAGCATGAAACATGTGGATCCAAATCAGCCCCTTACGAAGCAACGCATAGACTAGGGTTTAAGCTTCTGTCACTCTAGCAACCCATCATCTACTTATTACTTCCCAATGCCTTCCTCTAGGCCCAAATAATGGTGAAGTGTTATGTAGTCGACGTTCACATAACACCACTAGCACTACTAGGAAAAGGCATGCTAGTGGCGCACCGAATTTGCCTTCTAATGGCGCACTACTGGTGCGCCACTGGCATCACGCCATTAGAATTAAAGTCTAATGGCGCACTACTGGTGCGCCATTAGTATCTGGTGTTCTAATGGCACACCGCGTAGTGCGCCATTAGTATAGCCTGCAGTGCGCCATTAGAATGCCTCCCAGGGGCCATATGTACAAATGTGCTTTGGCATTCTAATGGCGCACCAGCAGCTAATGCGCCATTAGTGTGATGATCACAGTGCGCCATTAGTGTCTTGTGTGGTGCACCATTAGTATGAATATTAGGTTTTATTTTTTTTTTTGCTTTTCTGATTTTTGCACAGGTTACAAAATATATTATTGCATAGAATATAGACAGCAGCACACAGCAACATCAGATTCATCAAATACAATAGAAGATTAGTCTCCGAATACAATTCATCATATTAGTCTCCGGCTTCAAAAGACCAGACAAAGATAAAACATTACAAGTCTCAAGACCGCGAGTATCGAGTTTGCCTTCACATTACAAGTCGATATCGATCATCTAAACTACCATCACATAGAAGAGAGCTGTGGTCATCACGATGAGCATCATCGCGATCAAACTGGTCTTCATCCGGTTCCTCCAACGCTCGCTCCTCTCTCCCGCTAGATAGCAGGCGTATCTAGATTCGGCCTCCGCCCTAGTGGTGTACCCTTTGTAACTGTTACCGCTGAAACGGTGAACCTGTCTCCGACACTCCTCCCAGTCATCGTAGACTCTGGGAACCTTACCCTTGTACACGACATACGACGGCATCTCTATGCACAAGCCAAACAACAGACAATACATAAGCAATGTGTAAGTATGCAACAAAAGGATCGGAAGAGAAAAGCAAGACATTAATAGCACGATTCATGGTCCTACTAATAAATAGCATCAATTACATCTAAGTTGAACAACCGTCCAAACCAAAGAGACATCCGAATTCATTAAAGTTTAATTACAACATGAGACAATCAATGTTTCAGAACTACACATCACTACTTTCGACTCAACTCATCGGACAGGAGCATGGGTGAAGCCGCCGTCTGTCGTGATGGTCATGAAATCACGGTCGTTGTCACCCTGCATTTGTAGCATTTCATCTATCTCACTGTTGGACGGTTGATATCTGAGGAAGAACTGCCCCGCGGTATGAAGGACATCTTGATGGATGATGTCCGCAAACTCTGACTGGATGCGAAAGAATTCTTGTTTGAGGTCCGCGTCCTGGACTGCCGACAAGCTCGCGGCCCAATCTTTGAGATTATCTGGTAGCAGAAGGTGATGATGGTCCCTTACGATCTCCCGCATGTGATGGAGGGCGTAGTAGGCATCCTTCTGACCGCCAGGCGGCTGCTTGACGCAGCAGAACTTCGTATTGTGTGAGAAGATGTGCTTGCCGTACTTACGAACTGGCCTGGTGAAGGTGCCTCCAGATTGGGCGTAGCCGGGGAGAACATCATCAAGAACTTTCTTCACATTTGTGTAGTCTATCATGGAGTTACGGTTCGGGTCGAAATACGTGGCCATGGAATATTTCGGGCTTAAGAGGATGAGTGTGCAATGTGTGTCACTGCACAGAACACGGAATGTTAGAAAAAAAAGAACGATCGAAATCTAAGAAATCATATGTTACGGGGCGGTTAAGGGATGACTTACTGGGGAAAGTAAGGCACAAGGAAGTTATCCTTATCTGCGTTTGCCAGAATGACGCCTTCGAGGTGTGAACTCGCAACTTGGCAGTCCCCAGCGCTGCTCAAGTGCTTGGCACGCATGTAGAAGGGGTCGACTATCACGATGTCCGGGGTATTGTCTCTAATGATCCGCATCTGCATGCTCAGCGAAAACAGCCGAACGAAGGTGTAGTGCAACGGATGAAGGTTAAACATAGCAAAGATGTCATCAAACCGCAGGACGATCATACCCCCGATGTCGCCATCCACAAAGCCCTTGCTCTCTGGCACCTTGGCCACGAAAACCGGGTATGCCACATCCTTCTCTCTGAGACGCCGCTTCTCCAAAATCAGAACACTGTCGTGCAGACTCCGCATAGCACCGGTTGCAGCATTCAGCATATTTGGCGGTAGCATCGCCCTACCCGCCACATGCACCCTCCTCGAGATATCCTTAGGTGAAGGTGGCCCGTCCTGAGAACGGATCGAACTCGGTGCCGGCTGGCTCGCACCGGCGCCCTTGTTAGTCTTTCGTTTCCGGCCCTTCTTCTTGATCTCCAGTAATGGGACCGAGTTCTGCTCACAGACCGCCTTCTTCAGCGTGTTGGGGCTGATAATATTTCGTGCCTCAGCTATCTGAGGCTCGGTGAAGGCGGGAGCTGGAGACAATAACCATCATAGCACTGAGGTTGTTCCTCCATCTCTTGGGACAGCTCCCAGAATTGCTTGCCGCCCGAACCACCGGCCTCATTGTTGTGGGCCATGTTTCTCTCTAAATAGGAAAAAAGTTTGGTCAAAAAGATGGTTATTGTCAAGGAACAAGATCATGGTCTCATGATTTAGGGTTTGTCGACACCGAGGCACCCTAAAAGCCTAAGCTTTCATCATTTAGGTTCTCATCGACACCGATGCATCCGGGGCAACCAAGTTAAGTTTTCATCATTTAGGGTTTATCGATGCCGAGGCACCCTAGGTTGGGCCTAATCTTGGCTCTATTGCCACCTATGTTGGGTTTATCATCTAGGGTTTATCGATGCTAAGGATAATTCTAAGTTGGGCCTAATCACTTGGCTCTATTGCCACCTATGATTTAATGCAGCAAGAATGGCAGGGCAGTTGATCCTACTTAACTAAGTACTAAGATAGCCCGGCCCATGCATTAGTCGCAAGTACCCCATATGTCCTATTTTTAGCAAAGTCATGCTAAAATTCACGGAAAATTTCAGCATGACCTTTGCTGAAAATAGGACATATGGAGTACCCGAATTTGCCGGAACGGAAGTTAATCGACATTCCGGCAAACTCAAGGGCCTCTCGGGGTACCTGCAAATTCATCACGACACGATGGTCGGAGACAAAACCCAGCCACAGACCATATGGTCCTCTGCTTTCATATGGACAAAAATCAGCTCAACTTATGTGAGCTTCCATTCCAGATATAATATGTCTCCCAACAAAAAATCATCAATAGTTTAGAAAGTCTGTACAAACACAGAAAGAATGACAAATGTATTTTTACAGATCATGGCTCAGAGTCATAAACATCTATGGACCAAATATAGTAATGGATACAGCAGATTAGTCTTATGATTTTACTTGTTCGGTATAAAATAGCTTATGCTTTCCTTACAGTACATGTCCACATTTGATATGTCCTTTTTGTCTGTCCTGCTTTTTGAATCAACCGTATCGAGCAATACTATGGAATTAGTCAAATAATTGTGCATGTTTTGACAATAGGATGAATGCAAAAGAAAATCAAATGGTTGTGGCAATCTGTCCATCATCATGACTGTTGACAGTCGCCACACCCACTGTTGGACTTCGATCTAGCACAAAGGGGGTGTATAAGAGCAGATATGGATGGTGTGGTCTGGCACAGATAGCAGTATAATCATCTTAATCTTGCAGTGTAATTTTTAATCCGTGGCAGCAAACGGGCATTGTGCTAGTCTAATAAGAATACACATTGTTGAACTTCATTGCTGGAATTAATGGTTTACTATCGGGATGTGCCTTAGGAGCATCGCTTATCAAGTGAAAACATAAGACACAAACTTGTAGCTGTATGTGTTTTGCCAAGAAAGGGTGCAACAAGAAATATTTTCCTAGTACTGGTTTATCTCACCTACTAGTAAAGGGACATTTCTCCTCAAATCGAAAGTTAATACATCGTTGTTTCTTACTAGGGGAAGATGGACCTGGATGGTCAAGCACGTGGAAGATGGCTTTGTGGGCGCGCCTTCTTAACAGCGAAAATGCATACAGAATGATCCTAAAGTTAATCACATTGGTTCCACCTGGTGAAAAAGTTGGGTTCGAAGGAGGACTGTACACCAATCTGTGGACAGCACACATAAGAACAGTAGCAGTAGTACTACTACTAGCAGTAGTACTACCAAAAGAAAGGAAAGAACAGTAGCAGTAGTACTACTACTAGCTAGCTAGCTAGCTGGTACTGATCTAGCTTCTGCATGCATTTCTCTGAATTTTGTTATACTTAAACACTACAAGGAATTATACTTTGTCATAGCTATTAGTCTTTGGACTAAGGGGCACTAGCACACTAGTAAGTGATAGGCAACCATCCTACATGGAAATGTGAAGAGTTACATGGATGAGTACCAGCTCTAAGTGAAGGCTCAATGGATTCAAGATCAACCGACTGAAGTTGCCCAAACCTGCAAGGAAAAGAGAGAATAATGATTTCGAACTGCTTCTGATGGCATACATAAGCATAAGTTCAGTCCCCCAAATCAAGTACTCCATCAGATTGGGATACTACTCTAGATTAGTGTAGCCACTATCTAACAAAAAATTTCAGAACTGAATTTCAGAGTACTCTAAATGTTGTGTGCCCTAGTATTTCTGTGTTCCCTTGCATTTCTATAACATTTAGTAGCATGACAATTTTATCATGTTGAAAAAAATTCAGTAACATGAATTTGGCTAAGCCAAGCATGATCTTGCTTGCATTGCCGCCTTTGCTACATGAAGCAATAGGGTAGGTTCAGTTTCACTGAATTTTTGAAACTATACATCATTTGCTGAATTTTTGCTCTACATCACTTGCTCTTTGTAAATTATTGCATATATCCAGTGACTGAATTTTTGAAACTATAGGTGAACCTCTTCAGGAAACGCAAAACAGTTAACTGAAACTATCTAAAATAGTTAAATCCACTTGATGCTTACCTAATGCAGGCCAACAGAATGAAATGAACTACGAATTTGTTCTCTGAAATACATGTAGGCCAACAGAGAGGATGTTCTTACAAGGGAGCAAGAAGCCTGCCGCCATGGCCCTAGGGTTTGCAGGTGAGGGGGTGGAGGAGAAGGGAGGAATCACCATGCATAGGTTGGGGAGGGAGGAAGGATGGAGAGGGAGGAAGGAGGAAGGAGGAGAGGTACCTGGGCAGGCGCGGCCGGTCGCCGGAGGGGTCAGGGTCGGGGTTGGGGTCGGGGTCGGCGGCGGCGGCGTCGTCGAAGGGATGCCTCAGTTGGCCGTGGGAAGGCCGGCGGCCGCGGTCGTCGTCCTGCACCCCGTGCCCGGACTGAGGAAGACGCCGGCGTTGAAGCTCCGGCAGCGGCTGGGCGTCGGGGGGCGACGGCGCGGGGGCAAAGTTAGGTCGAGTGGGGGGGGGGATCTGGCGAGGGAGGGAGAGAGGCCAGAGGGGAATAGGTGGAGGGAAGCTTTCTAATGGCGCACCACACGCAGGTGCGCCATAAGTACGACTGTTCTAATGGCGCACCACCCCTCGGTGCGCCATTAGAATTTTGTTTTAACCTAGCCTAGTAGCCATATCTACAGCCCAACCCTATCTACAACAGAACCCACGCACTAGCCCGACTGGTCAGCACGCAGCACACACACCAGGAGGTCCTGGGTTCGATTCCCAGGATCCCCAATATTTTTTTATGCATTTTAAATGGTGTTTTTTATATTTATTTGTGTTTAAATATGTTCAAACTTGTTTAAATCATAACAGTAATATTTTTTATGCATTTTAAATGCTGTTTTTTATATTTATTTGTGTTTAAATATGTTCAAACTTGTTTAAATTATAACAGTAATATTTTTTATAAAAATAGTAAAAAAAATTAAAAAATATGTTCAAAAAGTGCGGGTGCGGGGGGCCGGGTGCTCCGGCGGTGGAGCGGGGGAGGGTTGCGATGGGTGGAGCTAGCGGGGGAGGGTGCGGGTGCGATCGAGATGGAGGGGGATCGAGATCGAGATGGAGGGGGAATCGAGATCAAGTGTCCTCATGAATTCAAAAAGTGCCCATGAAATTTAAAAATATTCATGATATCAAAAGGTGCCCATGAAATACAATCGAGAAATGAAGACTACGATTTAAATACAATCGGTCTTAGCTAGCTATCTGTTCACAATCTTCTTGCCCTTCTTTTTCGCAAACGGAGTTCTTCTGTGGAACGGACGTCCTTTAGGTAGGGTGGTCCTGCTTCTTCTTGTGGTGTGTGCTGCTACTTCATCGTCGTCGTCATGTTCGATCTTCGGGTCGCCGTACTTGTCGAAGTCTTGCTCATTGGCTACTCCATCCATTCCGATGATCTTCCTTTTGCCTCTCCTCACGACAACACGACTGGGCTTTGGCGGGTCGGTAATGAAGAAGCATTGGTCCACTTGGGAAGCCAGTACCCATGGCTCATTTTTCGCGGTGACGTTTGCGCCCGCGGTCTTGGATTTGGCTTCGGGTATAACCATGGTGGTGAAATACCGGTCTTCTTTTATGACGTTTTTGGCCCATCTGACACGGAACATCGGGACCTTCTCTCCAGCGTAGCTCAGCTCCCAGATCTCCTCGATCCTTCCGTAGTATCTGTCCTTGTCGTTACCGGTGTAGGATTCCATCGTTACCCCGGAGTTCTGATAACCATCGCTCTTCATGTCCTTGTCCTCGGTGTAGAATGTGTAGCCGTTGATATCGTACGCCTCATAGGTCATCAGGTTGTGCTCGGCGCCCTGTGACAAGGCGAATATGAGTTGTTCTTCCGCGGAAGAATCCTCATGTAAAGGGTACGACAGAAGCTTCTGCTTGAACCAACGCGTGAAACATGAGTTGTGCTCTTTGAGTATATCTCCGTCCGTCCTCTGTTGGCCTCGGTCATTGTACGTCTTCTTAATAAAGGTTTTGTGCTCTACCACCCAAGGATCGACCACGTCTATGTGTTGTAGCGCGACTAGGTTTGCTCTTTCAAAGTCGGCGAGTCGACCCTCGAAGTCGACATGCATTTCGCGGCGACCCTCATGGTGACCCCATCCAGCGAGCCTGCCGAGGTGCCTGTTGACGGGCAGACCAACGGGGTTCTCGATGCCTAGATAATTCGTGCAGTAGGAGATGCACTCTTCGGTCAGAAAGCCCCTGGCTATGCTTCCCTCTGGACGTGACATGTTGCGAACGTATCCTTTGATGACACCATTCATCCTTTCGAACGGCATCATGCTGTGCAGGAACGTCGGCCCGAGTTGGATGATATCCTCCACTATATGGACCAGCAGATGCACCATAACGTCGAAGAATGCGGGCGGGAAGTACATCTCAAGCTCGCATAGTATCACCACGATCTCTTCCTGTAGCCTTCTGAGTTGCCTCACGCCAATCGACTTCCGAGAGATGACGTCGAAAAAGTTGCATAGGCCAAATAGCGTTTCACGGACATGCGCGTCCATGATCCCACGGATTGCAACTAGAAGTATCTGCGTCATCAGCACGTGACAGTCGTGAGACTTCATCCCGCTGAACTTCTGCTTCGCTGGGTCTAGGTATCTGATTATCTTCCCCGCGTAACCGTAAGGAAGTTTTACTCCTAGGAGGCAGGTGAAAAACTGCTCGATCTCCTCCTGACTTAGAGTGAAGCACGCGGGAGGGTAGTCATTTTCGGTCTTCTTGGCCTTTTTGCCTTTGCGACGACTTTCCGTGTCCTGCTTCGCCTCATCATCATCATCATCATTAGCGTGAAGCTCCTGCCTGATGCCCATTGATTTCAAGTCTGCCCTTGCTTTCGGCCCATCTTTGGTCCTCTCTGGCATGTTGAGCAGGGTACCAAGCAGACTCTCGCACACGTTCTTCGTGATATGCATGACATCAAGGCTGTGAGGCACACGGTGGATCTTCCAGTACGGCAAGTCCCAGAAAACAGACCTCGTTTTCCATACCTTCAGCAGCGGCTCTGGCACCTTTCGCTTCTTTCCCGGCAGTGGGCAGTCTTTCCAATTTTTCAACAGCTTGTCTATTTCCTCGCTGCTCCTCGTACACGGGCGTTTTCGGGGTTCAGTTTCACCATCGAACAGATCCTTGCGTTTCCTCCACGGGCCATCGCCGCGAAGCCACCTTCGATGTCCCATGAACACGGTTTTCGAAGACCCGGGATCTCTATCTAGCTGGCGATACGTTGTGTCATCCATGCACCTTACGCATCCAGAAAATCCGTGGACTACCTGCCCCGCGAGATATCCGTAACCGAGATAGTCGTGCACCGTCGTGAGCAGTGCGGCTCTCATAGGGAAATATTCTTTCTCTGCGGCGTCCCACGTATTGGTTGGCGTTTTCCACAGCGTGTCAAGCTCCTCTTTCAGCAACCCCAGATACAGATTGATGTCGTTCCCTGGTTGTTTCGGCCCTTCAATTAGCATACTCATGTGAATGTACTTCCTCTTCATGCACAACCAGGGGGGAAGGTTGTACATCCACACAAACACAGGCCAGGTGCTATGTGTGCTTCTCTGGCTGCCAAACGGATTGACTCCATCGGTGCTCGCGCCCAGCACGATGTTCCTTGGATCGTTCCCAAATTCTGGGTATTCGAAGTTCAACGCTTGCCACTGGCTCGCATCCTTAGGGTGACTCAGCATCTTGTCTTTTTTATCTATCTCCGGATCATTTGCGTCATCTTCTCGCTTCTTCTCCTCCCTATCCGCGTGCCAACGCAGGAGCTTTGCTACCTTAGGGTCCGCGAAATACCGCTGCAGACGAGGAGTGATCGGAAAGTACCACACCGATTTTCGAGGAGCTTTCTTCCTCTTCTTGTATCGAGTGACGCCGCACACCGGACATATGGTAGACTCCGCGTGCTCGTCCCGATAAATGATGCAATTGTTCATGCACACATGGTATTTCACGTGCGGTAAATCCAGAGGACACACGATTTTCTTCGCCTCCTCGAAACTGGTCGGGCACTTGTTCCCCTTGGGAAGACGTTCGTGCCAGAATGACATGTTCTCGTCGAAGCATGCGTCGGTCATTTTGTGTTTTACCTTCATCTCCAGAGCCATGAGCGTTACTTTCAGGCGGGTATCCTCGGGCCTGCATCCTTCATACAATGGAGTAACCGCGTCTATCTCCAGTTGATCCAGCTTGGCTTTCTCTCGGGCGGCAGCTCTTGCGTTATCCGTCCGCTTGAGAAGCAGCTCTTGAATATGAGGGTCCTGCACCCAGCCTCCATCGTCGTCTGCTCCGGCATCTTCATCTTCATGATCATTCCCTTCGTCTTGATCTTCCTCATCATCATGTACGACATCTTCTACATGATGACTGTGTACAGCATCACCGTCGTGATCATGTCCTGGAGATTCTTCGTCTTCTCGCCCGCCCTCGCCGCGGTGGTACTTGTCTTGTTGCCCTTCCTCATTTCTTGCCCGGCCCCGGCCATGGACGACTTGATAGTCATCTTCATCACCTTGCCACCGATAGCCATCCATGAAACCACGCAAGAGCAGGTGGTCCCGCACCTGCCCGGAATCCGGGTCCGCAATAAGGCTCTTCAGCTTGCATCTTCGACATGGACATCTTATCTCCGTCTCGTTCTTTTGAAGCATCTCGGCCTTCGCGGAGCTCAAAAACCTATTCACGATGCCTTCAGTCATCGTGCGGACCATGGTCGCCTGCGGGGTAGAGCAAAACGATATGTTAGAACCAAGAAAAAATTTGGCATGACCTTCCCTAAAAATAGGACCAAAAAGAATGCATAGTGCCAAAATTCTCGCCGAAACAGAAATGAATCAAAACATTCCGGCAAAATATTGGCAACTATCGCATATTTCAAATACCGGTACCTTCAAACACAAACATATATGCAACACCACAAACACATGCAACACCACAAACATACATAGATCTAGCTAGGCCACAAAAAGTGCATGTGCACGTTGTTGGAGCGAGCTAGGGAGAAAAAAAAGTAGATCTATATCATGAAGATAGCTTTCCCTTACTTACCTATCAAAAAAAGGTAATTTCACCACTTAATTTTGTTGAATCTATGGTGGAAATGAGGTGAGGAGGAGGAGATGGCCGAAAGCTTGGAGAAGGAGGTGGATGGAATGAAGTGGGGAAAGTGAGTGGGTAGGTGTGGGCTGTCCAAAATATCTTGTTGGTCCCAGGTTACTAATGGCGCACCGTAGGAAAATGCGCCATTAGTAACCCTGGTTACTAATGGCGCATCAGCCTACGGTGCGCCATTAGTAGTTTTGCAAAAAAGTAAAAATAATAAGTATATATACTAATGGCGCATCTCCTCTGAGTGCGCCATTACTAGTTTAAACTAGTAATGGCGCACTGTGCCACGATGCGCCATTAGTAGTTTTGCAAAAAAAAGAATAAAACAAAATTTACAGTAATGGCGCACTGCCTGCTTGGTGCGCCATTAGTAGTTATAGATAGTAATGGCGCATTATGGACCCGATGCGCCATTAGTATGTATGGGAAAATAGAAAAAAAAATTCATACTAGTGGCGCACCCTGTTTACGGTGCGCCATTAGTGTCTTCCACACTAATGGCGTATCACAAACAGGTGCGCCATTAGTATATAGTAGTGGCGCACTGCTTCCACGGTGCGCCATTAGAATCAATCCTATCTATAGCCCTTTTCCTAGTAGTGTAGAGGCTAGACAACATACATCTTATCAAAATATCAAACGAATACCAAATTCACATGACTACTAATAGCAACACTAATCCCTTGTCCTCGGGAACAAACGTAATTACTCACAAAGCAGATTCATGTTCATAATCAGAGGGGTAATAATATGCATATAGGATCTGAACATATGATCTTCCACCAAATAAACCAACTAGCATCAACTACAAGGAGTAATCAACACTACTAGCAACCTACTAGCACCAATCTCGGACTTTGAGAAAAGAATTGGATACAAGAGATGAACTAGGGTTTGGAGATGAGATGGTGCTGGTGAAGATGTTGATGGAGATTGCCCTCTCCCGATGAGAGGAGCGTTGGTGATGACGATGGTGATGATTTCCCCCTCCCGGAGGGAAGTATCCCCAGCAGAACAGCTCTGCCGGAGCTCTAGATTGGTTCCGCCAAGGTTCCGCCTCGTGGCGGCAGAGTCTCATCCCGAAAGGTTCCTTCTTATTTTTTTCTCATCAAAAGACTTCATATAGCAGAAGATGGACGTCGGAGACCCACCAGGGGACCCACGAGGTAGGGGCGTGCCCTAGGAGGGGGGCGCGCCCCCCACCCTCGTGAGCAGGGTGTGGGCCCCCTGGCCTTCATCTTTGGCGAGGATTTTTCTTTATTTATTTTAAGATGTTCCGTGGAGTTTCAGGACTTTTGGAGTTGCGCAGAATAGGTCTCTAATATTTGCTCCTTTTCCAGCCCAGAATTCCAGCTGCCGGCATTCTCCCTCCTTATGTAAACCTTGTAAAATAAGAGAGAGTAGCCATAAGTATTGTGACAATAAAGTGAAAAATAACAGTCCATAATGCAATAAATATCAATATAAAAGCATGATGCAAAATGGACGTATCACCCTCCACCAAATAAGCGTCCGCCTAAGCCATGGTGCACCAAGTATAGCCAGAACCTCAAGGAGCATTTGGCAGCGGAGAAGCAAATCGTGGCCGCACACGTGGATGAGGTCGCGATGGCTGCCATTCGTGCCGACCCACAGATCTTGGAGGAGCACCTCGCCGTCGAGGCCACTGTTGAGGCCTCATGCATCGACGCTGCTATGCGTTTGGCTGCTTTAAACGACAGTTCATGGTGTTTTCTCGAGGGCACCATCGGTGCCTTCGACGAAGACTACAAGGTGTTTTCTCAGCGTGCACGTGCTTACCTCATCTCGAGAGCCAGCAGGTTGGTGCCCGGAGCGGCTCAGGCAACTCACCACTACAACGAGGGCACCCATGATGCGGAGGCGTCGCCCTCTTCCATGTCCAAGGAGCCAATCGTCATCGATATCTCCGACAATGAGGAGTAGCTCGTCTTATTAGCTCACTATAAGGACCCATGTTCAGTTTGCTAGCTACTGCCTTTCCTGAACAAATTCTAGTGAATTATGCTATCTACTTTTACCATGCAATATTCTGCTATAGTGTATATGTTCTATATGTCGTGCAATGTGGTGTTCAATTAACTGCTTGGTTCAATTCTACAAATGTGATGTTCAATTCTTCAGGGTGCAATATTTCCAAGTTGTTAAGCATGCTTGGTTTGGTTAACTGTCGAATATTCTATTAGGAGTATGTTATATTGTTCAATTAGTGTTTAGTTAACTGCTTGGTTCATTTGTGGTGGCTTGGTTCACTTGGTGCGGTGTTTAGTTAACTACTTGGTTCAATTCTGCAATGCGATGTTCAATTGTCGTGGCTACATTCTGTTATTGTATACCATGTGAGGAATAAATCGAATTTGGCTGTACTAAATACATGAGAAACAAATACAATTGCTATAGTTCCAAGTTGTTAAGCATGCTTGGTTTGGTTAACTGTCTAATCTTCTATTAGGAGTATCGTTATATTGTGCAATGTGGTGCTCAGTTAACGTTTGGTTCATTTGTTGTGGTGTTTAGTTAACTACTTCGTTTAATGCTGCAATGCGATGTTCAATTGTTGTGGCTGCATTCTGTTATTGTATACCATGTGAGGAATAAATCGAATTTGGCTGTACTAAATACATGAGAAACAAATACAATTGCTATATTTCCATGTTGTTAAGCATGCTTGGTTTGGTTAACTGTCTGATCTTCTATTAGGAGTATGTTATATTGTGCAATGTGGTGCTCAGTTAACGTTTGGTTCATTTGTTGTGGTGTTTAGTTACCTGCTTGGTTCAATTCTGCAATGCGATGTTCAATTGTTGTGGCTGCATTCTGTTATTGTATACCATGTGAGGTATAAATCGAATTTGGCTACACTTAATACATGAGAAACATATACAAGTGCTATATTTCCTAGTTCTTAATCATGCTTGGTTTGGATAAATGGGTTTTCCATGTGGCTTGAATTAATCTGATGAATATGCAATGTGCTTATTTTTTATCAACATATTTTACTGATAGCATGCGAACCCTTACTTAACCTGACGACTAACTACCTTATATGTGTTGCAAGGAAACAATGGGAAGCACTGAGGTTTACAAGATGGTACTAACTATTATACCTTGCCTTTTTTATTCCTTTGCCCCGTTTCCAATATAGAGAAGATATCTATGCACATCCTTGTTTTCAGTGTTCATTGATGATTACCTCTCAAACCACCTCTGTGGTGAGGAGGCGAGGAAAGTTTTCATACAACACCCACGGTTCAATATTGAAGTGTTCCTGAAGAGGTCGAAGGATGGAAGGTCAATCATCCACAGGCACTGGCCTAAAATTGCAAAGACCATCAACATGAATGAAGGCCCAATATTCGCCTTCCGCTTCAGCAGTTTTCGGGATGAGATGCATCTCTCTATGTACCATCTAAGATGCTAATTTCAAAACGTTCTAGATGTTGCATGTGAAACTTGCTGCTAGTGCAGTTGTGTAATGGGGTAGCTGAGTGCTGAAGCTATATCATTTTGTACTCCGATGTATTTCAATTATGAAATCCTGCTTCCTTAATATGGAAATGGAATATATTATGTGCTTAGTATGAATGTCAATTAGATTAGTAAATGGATTATTAATAATAGGGCAATTGGCCCGCTAATTGGCCAATTAGCTTGCTAATTGGGTTTTCCTATTGCAAATGGTTAATGAGAAAACACCGTGGGCAATGACCTTAGGCAACGCACACAGTTTCTAGGAATAAACCGTGTTGGATCAATGAACAATCACACACGACATTCTTTTTAAAACAGTTTGCGTTACGCCACCTTGCGCGGATGTTTTCCTTGTAGCGACTGTGTAGGATGTATATACGAATGGAAACGTTTAGCAGGGACTGACTGTGTGGGATGTACTTGCGATCGGAAACAATTTCGCCGTATAATTGTATTTTTTAGCACTATTGTATGTATTTCCGTATTTGAGCGCTCGCCGATCGCACACGACCTCATTTTGCCGAGCATGTGTGCCAGGAGGGCATATCCCCAACAGTTTCTAGGTTGTGTGGGAAGGACCCCCCCCCCCCTGTCGCCCACACTCACTTGGCGACGGTTCCGAATGCCGTCGCGGAAAGGGGTTAAAAACCGTTTGTTTAGGACCAACGCGTACGAGTGCCATGTCCGATCATCACGTGAGATGGAGTAGTTTTCAATGGTGAACATCACTATGTTGATCATATCTACTATATGATTCACGTTCGAATTTTTGGTCTCAGTGTTCTGAGGCCATATCTGCATATGCTAGGCTCTTCAAGTTTAACCCGAGTATTTTGCACGTGCAAAACTGGCTTGCACCCGTTTTATGTGAACGTAGAGCTTATCACACCCAATCATCACGTGGTGTCTCGGCACGATGAACTGTAGCAACGGTGCATACTCAGGGAGAACACTTGTACCTTGAAATTTAGTGAGGGATCATCTTATAATGCTATTGTTGTACTAAGGAAAATAAGATGCATAAAAGATAAACATCACATGCAATCAAAATATGTGACATGATATGGCCATCATCATCTTGTGCCTTTGATCTCCATCTCCAAAGCGCCGTCATCATCTCCATGGCTTGACACCTTGATCTCCATCGTAGCGTCGTTATCGTCTCGCCAACTATTGCCTCTATGACTATCACTACCGCTTAGTGATAAAGTAAAGCAATTACATGGCGATTGCATTTCATACAATAAAGCGACAACCATAAGGCTCCTGCCAGTTGCCGATAACTTTTACAAAACATGATCATCTCATACAACAATTTATATCTCATCACGTCTTGACCATATCACATCACAACATGCCCTGCAAAAACAAGTTAGACGTCCTCTACTTTGTTGTTGCAAGCTTTACGTGGCTGCTGCGGGCTTCTAGCAAGAACCGTTCTTACCTACACATCAAAACCACAACGATTTTTCGTCAAGTGTGTTGTTTTAACCTTCAACAAGGACCGGTCGTAGTCATACTCGATTCAACTAAAGTTGGAGAAATAGACACCCGCCAGCCACCTGTGTACAAAGCATGTTGGTAGAACCAGTCTCATGAACGCGGTCATGTAATGTCGGTCCGGGCCACTTCATCCAACTATACCGCCAAATCAAAGTAGGACATTGGTGGTAAGCAGTATGACTATTATCGCCCACAACTCTGTGTTCTACTCGTGCACATCGTCTATGCATAGACCTGGCTCGGATGCCACTATTGGGGAACGTAGTAATTCGAAAAAATCCTACGATCACGCAAGATCTATCTAGGAGAAGTATAGCAACGAGATGGGAGAGTGTGTCTATGTACCCTCGTATACCGAAAGCGGGAGAGTTATGTAACGCGGTTGATGTAGTCGAACGTCTTCACGATCCAACCAATCCAAGTACCGGATGTACGACACCTTCGTGTTCAGCACACGTTCCACACGATGATGTCCCTCGAGCTCTTGATCCAGTAGAGGGTCGAGGGAGAGAATCGTCAGAATGACGGCGTGGCGACGGTGTTGGTGATGTGATCCGCGTAGGGCTTCGCCTAAGCACTACGACAATATGATTGAGATGGGAAACTATGGAGGGGGGCACCGCACACGGCTGAGGAACAATTGATGTGCCTTTGGGGTGCCCCCTGCCCCCGTATATAAAGGAGGAGGGGAGGAGGCGGCCGACCTAGGGGTGCGCCAAAGGGGGGAGTCCAACTATGACTCCCAATCCTAGTTGGACTCCCTTTCCTTTTTTGGAAAGGGGAAAGAGGGAAGGAAGAGGAAGAGGAGAAGGAAAGGGGGGGCGCGCCCCCTCACTAGTCCAATTCAAACTCCCTATTGGGAGGGGCGCGACTACCCCTTGTGGGCTGCCTCCCCTCTCCCATATGGCCCATGAAGGCCCAATATTCCCCCGGGGGGTTCCGGTAACCCCTCGGTACTCCGGAAAAATACCCAAATAACTCAGAACCATTCCGATGTCCGAATACAACCTTCCAATAAATGAATCTTTACCTCTCGACCATTCCGAAACTCCTCGTCATGTCCGTGATCTCATCCGGGACTCTGAACAAACTTTTGTCACCAAAACACATAACTCATAATACAAATCGTCATCGAACGTTAAGCATGTGGACCCTATGGGTTCGAGAACTATGGAGACATGATCGAGACATATCTTCGGTCAATAACCAATAGCGGAATCTGGATGATCGTATTGGCTCCTACATATTCTACAAATATCTTTATCGGTCAAACCAAATAACAACATACGTTATTCTCTTTGTCATCGGTATGTTACTTGCCCGAGAGTCGATCGTCGGCATCTTCATACCTAGTTCAATCTCGTTACCGGCAAGTCTCTTTACTCGTTCTGTAATGCATCATCCCTCAACTAACTCTTTAGTCACATTTCTTGCAAGGCTTATAGTGATGTGCATTACTGAGAGGGCCCAGAGATACCTCTCCGATACACAGAGTGAAAAATCCTAATCTTGATCTATGCCAACTCAACAAACACCTTCGGAGAGAGTTGTGTAATCTCATAGTCAGAGGAATATGTATAAGTCATGAAGAAAGCAATAGCAATAAAACTAAACGATCATTATGCTAAGATAACGGATGGGTCTTTCCATCACATCATTCTCCTAATGATGTGATCGCGTTCATCAAATGACAACACAGGTCTATGGTTAGGAAACTTAACCATCTTTGATTAACGAGCTAGTCTAGTAGAGGCTTACTAGTGACACAGTGTTTTGTCTATGTATCCACACACGTATCAAGTTTCCGGTTAATACAATTCTAGCATGAATAATAAACATTTATCATGATATAAGGAAATATAAAATAATAACTTTATTATTGGCTCTAGGGCATATTTCCTTCAGGTTCATCCTCAAATAGGCGATAAACCTGGATTAGATTCTTGTGCGGTTAGTCAGGTTGTGGTCTACACCCACGCCGGCTTTCGCTTGAAGTCTGCCAAGTACATTTCGAGTACAGGTGCTAAATGGTGGAAACATGTGTGAATAAGTACAGCATTGCATGGTTAATGAACTATTTGTCGCATCCTTAGATATGGACTACTTGGAGACTTATATGGTTCATAGATAACTTGCCCACCAAACTTAGCCCAGACAAAACCATGCAGTCTGTCGGCGGTCGCAAAAATAATGATGCTGCTATTGGGAATCGATCTCCTGACCTCCTATGCAATGTACAAGTAGGTGTCCAATTGGCCAAGCTTATGATCATAGACAAAAGAAAGGTTGATCGATATTAGATAGTCCCACCTTGCTTTCTTAAGCAAAATCTCACCAATTTAAATACATCTATGAGTTGATATCAATAAGCCGTCCAGAAAATCAATAAGGAGTGTGTATGCTTCTCCACGGTTAGCTCTATGGAGAGAGAGGGTTTGAGAGAGCATCATGGGAGGAATCCATGGGAAGGAGCTTGAGTTGGTCGTGGCCGCGTCCATGGGAAGGAGCAGGGAGGAGTTCAGGCCAACGGAGCAGGCTGAAGTGGTGGTGGTGCCACGGCTGCAGTTCGTCGGAGTTGCAGAGGTAGCTGGAGACCGCTGGGACCTGGGGTTGGGAGCCCCCTGCATGCGCGTGCAGGAGGCGGCCATGGCCTCGGTTCGCTGCATGAAGGAGAGCGCAGAAAACAAAGGGAGGCAGCTGTGGCCCGACGATGCAGCAGGAGGAGGGGTCGGATACAGCTATACAGGGCAAGCTCAGCAGCGCGCCATGGCTGCAGCTCGGGAGAACGTAGGGGAAGGAAGGTCGGTGTCCATTGCGGCGGCCCGGTGTCGCTTAGAGGCATCAAACGGTGGCAGCGATCGATCCGCTACGTCCGTTGCCGCATCCTAGGTAAAGTTTTTTCGTGGACTTCTGTGTCGGCTAAACAGGCCTTTGGCCTGACAGGAAAGAGATGGAAAGGCTCACGGAAAAGGGGGAAAGAAAGAGGGTAAAAATGTATGTACATGCGAAGACGTGCGGTGCTGATAGTTGTTGTTTTTTATTGATCAGGCCGACTCCTATTATTAATATTTGTTTAGGTAACTCTAGCATATAGATCACGATGATTGTAGTGTATCTATAAACTCAGGTTTTTTCTAGTATGTTGTAATTTAACCAGATTTAATTTCTAATTATGGCAACAGTGCTCAGTTGTTTGCTTTAAACAGTTCTGAACCTGAGAAGCAGAGAAGCGGAAGTAGGTAGGGTGCATGTTCTAAACTTTTGCATTGAGATTCAGACAATACCGTGGTTGAGATTGCTAAGTGTGATATTGATGTATGATGTTTTCTGAAATATCTAAGAGGCTATGGAAAAAATGTAAGGTTGTCAAAGATGGGAATACATACACTCTTTGCCAAACTAGCGTCCCGAAGTACCTTTGATCCATAGTTTTTTTCATCAGAGACTTTTGTCCAGCATTAGCCATGACTAAAGTAGATTCATGTTGCTTCGGTGACAAGAGAGTTTAGGGTGGTCAAGGTGCCTAGGTTTAATTTGGAAAAGAGAAAGTTGTAATCAGTTGATTTTTTTCTCTCCATAGCAATGCATGGGCATTCAACTACGTATCTCTTTATGTACACAAATACATGTATTGTGCATGTATATACTTTAACAAATGAATAATTATGATTTTTGGTAAGACCAATCTTGATAGCATCACATATATGAGTGTTCTCCCATGACAACGCAGGGACCCATAAGCTAAACATGGAAGAATTTTTTCTCCTGTTGCAACGCACGGGCATTTTTGCTAGTATAAAATAACAACTTTATTATTGCCTCTAGGGCATATTTACTTCAGGTTCATCCTCAGATAGGCGATAAACCTGGATTAGAGTCTTGTGCGGTTAGTCAGGTTATGGTCTACACCCACACCGGCTTTCGCTTGAAGTCTGCCAAGTACATTTTGAGTACAGGTGCTAACTGGTGGAAACATGTGTGAAGAAGTACACCATTGCATGGTTAACGAACTATTCGAATTGCCGCGTCCTCGGATCTGGACTACTTGGGGACTTATATGGTTCATAGATAACTTGAAATAGATACTCTAAATGCGCCAGATAAGCGTGAGTACTATGGATGGCCTTCTCGTAGGGGATGGGCGAGAATCCATAGTGGTGTATTGTTGTGGTGACTAGTGGACTCATGTGCGCTTTCTCACCTCAAAGAAATTACTGGTAGTCATAGTACAGGATAGTCACTAAGTCAAAGTTGGCTTGCTGCAGTTAAATCCCACAACACCTTTATTGATACATGATGCATATGTAGATAGTTCCGATGTAAGTCTTGCTGACTACCTTTGTTCTCATGTTTGATTAATTTACATTTCTGCGGGGAGATTTCGATTTCACTAGTAGTTCCATGTGGACTTCAACGAGTAGCTTGTATCCCAGCTACGATCTTGTACCCTTGGAGGGTCTTGTAGATAGTCAGGCTTCTTAGCCTTTTTATTGTAGTTGTTTGTACTTAGACAAGTTATGCTTCCGTTGCTTGTATGCTTGATAACCCACAAGTATAGGGGATCGCAACAGTTTTCGAGGGTAGAGTATTCAACCCAAATTTATAGATTCGACACAAGGGGAAACAAAAAATATTTGAAGGTATTAGCAACTGAGTTGTCAATTCAACCACACCTGGAGATTAATTATCTACAGCAAAGTGATCAGTAGCAGAGTAGTTTGATAGTTTTGATAGTAGTGAAAGTAGCAACGGTAATAGTAACAGTGATATCAATATTTTGTAGCAAGTGTACCAGTGATGATAGCAGTAGTAACGCAGCAAAATCAATAAGGATAAATTCGTAGGCATTGGATCGGTGACTTGTTCCATGATATTCATCATGAGACAGTTATAACCTAGGGTGATACGGCACTAGCTCCAGTTCATCGATATAATGTAGGCATGTATTCCGTAAATAGTCATACGTGCTTTATTAAAAGAACTTGTATGACATCTTTTGTCCTACCCTCCCGTGGCAGCGGGGTCCATATTGGAAACTAAGGGATATTAAGGCCTCCTTTTAATAGAGAACAGGAACAAAGCATTAACACATAGTGAATACATGAACTCCTCAAACTACGGACATCACCGGGAGTGGGCCCGATTGTTGTCACTCCGGGGTTGCCGGATCATAACCGTAGTAGGTGAATATAACTTGCAAGATCGGATCTAGAACATGGATATAATGATGATAACATAAACGGTTCAGATCTGAAACATGGCACCCGGGCCCAAAGTGACAAGCATTAAGCATGGCAAAGTCATAGCAACATCAATCTAAGAACATAGTGGATACTAGGGATCAGGCCCTAACAAAACTAACTCGATCACATGATGAATCTCATCCTACTCCTCACCGACTAGCGAGCCTACGAAGGAATTACTCACTCCCGGTGGGGAGCATCATTGAATTGGCGATGGAGAAGGGTTGGTGATGACGAAGAACGAAGATCCCCCTCTCCGGAGCCCCAAATGGACTCCAGACCTGCCCTCCCAAGGAAGAACAAGGCTTGACGGCGGCTCCGTCTTGTGGATCGCAATAATTCTTTCTCCCTAATTTTTCTAGAATAATGTGAATTTATAGTATCAGGGGGGTCATCAGCGGGGCCACCAGGTGGGTACAACCCACCTGGGCATGCCAGGAGATGGGGGCATGCCCCGATGGGTTGTACCCACCCAGGGGCCCCTCTCCGGTGGGTCTTGGCTCCAGAAATTCTTATTATTGGTATAAAAAATACTCAAAAAGTTTTGTTCCATTCCGAGAACATTTATTTCTGCACAAAAACAACACCACAGTAGTTCTGCTGAAAACAGCGTCAGTCCGGGGTTAGTTTCATTCAAATCATGCAAATTAGAGTCCAAAACATTTGCTTAAACATTTGCTTGTCCTCGAGCAATTCAGTTGATAAACTGAAACTGAGAAAGAAAAACTTTTACAAACTCTTTTTCTCTTGTTTGCATAAATAAGCTTATACAGCACCCAGATTTTCAGCCAACATTATAACTAACCATGTCAACAATAACTCTTAAAGATTATAATGATTCATATCAATGACATAATCAGCTAGCGAGCAATAATAAGATATCTCAAACAGCAACACGTTGTCAAAACAACCATGATATAATAGGACAATAATGGTATCTCGCTAGCCCTTTCTGAGACCGCAAAACATAAATGCAGAGCACCTCCAAAGTTCAAGCAGCGACTAAACATTGTAATTCATGGTAGAAAAGATCTAGTCATGATGCACCCAACATTAGCTATACACAATGCATAAATCATGACCGTTGTTGTAACGCCCCAAGACCGGAGCTTTAGATGCCTTCCAGGGTTTCTGGGTTTCGTCGTGTGATTTGTTTGGTCCGTTGCATTTCATCTTTGCATCATGTGCATTGCATCATGTCATCATGCCATCATGTCATTTCTTTTCTTAACTCAACTAAATAAATGGCATGGATCTTTGATTCATTTAAACCGAGGGAATTCACGTGGTGATTTCTCCTTATAACATATCCTCCCAATATTAGGGGGCTATAATAAATATTCCATTCTTTTGGAATTAACCATTGACACACTTGCAAATAAATCCCAATGCCTTGGTTATCTCAATTCTTGGTCTCCGACTTGTCCTCATTTTCTTTTATCATTTTATCGAGGCTCTTCCTAGATGTTCAACATTTTTGGAAACTTCGGATCCATACTCCTTTCAAACGAGTTGAATTAAATTCAAATACAATTGAATTTATTCTTTCAATCTTGGTCTTTCCTAATTTTCTCGGTCCTAACATATTTTTGTGAGTCCGGGAAAACTATCCGCGCGTCCAACTTCGTCCCCTATCCTCTCTTTCTTTTCTTCCTTATCTCTGTTTTTTCTCTTTTGAGTGGGAGAGAGGGTGCCCAACAGGCCATTTAGGCCCAGCTGCACCTCAGGCCAGCCACAGCCCACATGGGCCTCCCTAGGCCCACCCCAGCGCTGGCCTCTAAGGCCCAGCCGCCCCACTAGCTCCATAACCCTAGCTACCCTGATTCCCTCCACTCGCTCCCCATCTCTCCCTCTCGTTCCTGTACGCCGCCGCACAATGCACGCATCGAGCCAGAAGACTTGCTCGATCCCCCTCCTCTTTCTTCGATCTCCCAGCGCCGCCAACCTCCTCTTCCAGATCTCCTTCCTCCTCTCGTTCGACCCCACACGCAGGACCCTGCGTCGGCCTCTCCTTCCCCTGCGACCTGCACTGCGCCTCTGCTGTCGATGCCTTGCCCGGATCCTTGTTGCCTCCCCGCCATGGCGCCCGCGCCGGCGACCTCGCAGGTCGCTGCCTCACACCATGTTCATCTTCCCAGAGTTCATCTTCCCAGAGTCCCAGCGCCCAATCCCCTCCAAGCCGCCGGCGACGACCGAGCCTCCCCCGGCATGCCCCTGCACCGGTCCCTGTCGCGCCCCTGCATTGAGCAGCCAGAGCCATGTCGACGGATCCTATTCGTTGCTGCTTCGTCCGCCGTCCCCAGCCTCCAGCCTTCACGCATCGTCTCTGCATCTGGGTGGCTGTAGTGCCTTCTTCCCCTCCGCTGCTTGTGCTCCTTCCTCGCGCGCGAACGGGCAGATGCCCCCTCCTCCTGTCTGCACCACGCCATGGCCCTCCTGAGGCCAACACCGCAAAACGTCTGGGTTGGCCTTCTCCTTGTCTATGCACCACATCGTTGCTCGTTGCATGCCAAGACCGCCTCCATGGTACTCGTCAAGTACACCATCGGCAAGACCATATGGATGCTCGTACTAGAACAGACCGAAACGCTTCCTCTACGACTCGTGCACGACTACGGGGATTCACCAAGTACCTTCGGATGTGCCAAGTTCGTCTACACAAAACGCCAAGTACCACTCATGTCGGCAAGACCCGCAAGTCGGACCCCGAACGATCGACGTCTCGTGGACCGTGTACAACTACCGTCGCCCTTGAAGACGTTCGAGTCATCAAGTACCTCTCCGAACGAACGCGAACGACTACCATCGCAAGAACGGGACCGGAAAGTCCAAAGACCCCAAGTACCACGATACCGATGACATGAACATCTACGGAAAATTGTGCAACTAAGAACGTGAACTACTACCACCGCCAAGATCACGAGTACCTCTACCGTCGTCATGTACCCCTACTTCCACTACCTAACGTCCCGAGAACGTCTACTTCCCCTACACTGCTTTGAACTTGAACCCCTCCGATAACGCACGCTTCGAAGGTATAACCCCGAGACGACCGTCTGAGAACGTTTTCATGTGTTGTATGAGATGCACCCGTCGTCTGCACCGTGTCCGAGTTGTCACTTGCTCGGTCCTCCTCTTTTGCTGTCGTCGACCCATGGGAACCCGGAATCCGGGATCACCCCACCATCTTTTGCACGCATCCGCACACTTCTCCTTTGCATCGGTATCTCAATCGAGTTACCGGAACCGGAACGTTGCAGTGGCACCGTTTTCGTTATCGTTGCCGTGGCACCCCTTTTCTTTCCACCACGGTGTCAAATGCTCCTTAATATGCTCTTATCAACATTCTCATAAATATGGCTTAAAACTTGAACATGTCATCCGCATCATGTTAACAACATTAAGATGGTTTAAATTGTGGTTGCTTTAATTTGCTAAATGCATATGGGGATTCACCGGATTCGTTATTTGTTATATCCGGCCCCATTTAAATTTTTTAGATCGTGTAGTTTTGTTATGCCTCACCTCTTGCCATGTTAACCAACATTTAATATTGGTGGATACATAACCGAGAGAGAATTAAATAATGGATGTGGTGTTCCGTCAATATGCAACCCGTTGCATATTGAGCTCCACTTAATTTGTAGTTTTAAACCGGACATGCATCATACTTGGTTGTGCATCATGCCATGCTTATGTGTTGGTTGTTCACCTTGTTGTTTGCGTCTTTTCCGGTGTTGCTTCTTCGGGTTAGTTCCGTTAACGTCGCGTTTGTGAGGATCCGTTCGACTACGTTCATTTGTCTTCTTCATGGAATCGTTCTTCTTCCTTGTGGGATCTCAGGCAAGATAACCATACCCTCGAAATCACTTCTTGCTTGCTAGTTGCTCGCTCTTTTGCTATGCCTATGCTGCGATACCTACCACTTGCTTATCATGCCTCCTATATTGTTGAACCAAGCCTCTAACCCTCCTTGTCCTAGCAAACCGTTGATTGGCTATGTTACCGCTTTGCTCAGCCCCTCTTATAGCGTTGTTAGTTGCAGGTGAAGATTGAAGTTTGTTCCTTGTTGGAACATGGAGATGTTGTTCCTTGTTGGAACATGTTTACTTGTTGGGATATCACAATATCTCTTATTTAATTAATGCATCTATATACTTGGTAAAGGGTGGAAGGCTCGGCCTTATGCCTGTTGTTTTGTTCCACTCTTGCCGCCCTAGTTTCCGTCATATCAGTGTTATGTTCCTGGATTTTGCATTCCTTACGCGGTTGGGTATAATGGGAACCCCTTGACAGTTCGCCTTGAATAAAACTCCTCTAGCAAGGCCCAACATTGGTTTTACCATTCGCCACCTAGCCTTTTCTTTCCCTTGAGTCGGCCGGCTCAAGGTCATCTTTATTTAAACCCCCGGGCCAGTGCTTCTCTATGTGTTGGTCCAACCCAGAGCACCATGCGGGGCCGTCCCTTGGCAACTTGGGTTACGTTGGCTCCCGTATGCTTAGCTTATCCGGTGTGCCCTGAGAACGAGATATGTGCAGCTCCTATCGGGATTTGTCGGCACATTCGGGTGGCTTTGCTAGTCTTGTTTTATCATTGTCGAAATGTCTTGTAACCGGGATTCCGAGTCTGATCGGGTCTTCCCACTAGAAGGAATATCCTTCGTTGACCGTGAGACCTTGTGATGGGCTAAGTTGGGACACCCCTGCAGGGTTATGAACTTTCGAAAGTCGTGCCCGCGGTTATGGGCAGATGGGAATTTGTTAATGTCCGGTTGTAGAAAACCTGAAGTTGACCTTAATTAAGATACATCAACCGCGTGTGTAACCATGATGGTCTCTTCTCGGTGGAGTGCGGGAAGTGAACGCGGTGTTGGAGTAATGCTTGACGTAGGTTGTTCTAGGATCATTTCTTGATCATAGTTTTATCGACCGTGCCTTGCCTTCTCTTCTTGCTCTCATTTGCGTATGTTAGCCACCAAACATGCTAGTCGCTTGCTGCAGCTCCACCTCATACCTTTTACCTTACCCATAAGCTTAAATAGTCTTGATCGCGAGGGTGTGAGATTACTGAGTCCCCGTGACTCACAGATACTTCCAAAACCAGTTTGCAGGTGCCGATGTTACCGAGCACGTGATGCAACTAAGCTCAAGGACGAGCTCGATGAAGATCTTGTCCTTTGTGTTGTTCCGTTTCCAGTTGATCAGTAGTGGAGCCCAGTCGGAACGATCGGGGATCTGTGTAGCATTTGGGGTAGTCTTATTTTATTTTGGTTCCGTAGTCGGACCTTGATTGTATCTGGTTGATGTAATGCTTTAGTCATGTAATTGTGTGAAGTGGCGATTGTAAGCCAACTATGTATCTCTTTCCCTTATGTATTACATGGGTTGTGTGAAGATTACCTCACTTGCGACATTGCTTTCAATGCGGTTATGCCTCTAAGTCGTGCTTCGACATGTGGGAGATATAGCCGCATCGAGGGCGTTATAAGTTGGTAATCAGAGCCTTCCCCGACCTTAGGAGCCCCATTGCTTGATCGAATTAGCGGACATTGTTGAGTCTAGAAAAATGTTTTGAGTCATTTAGGAATTATATATCGGAGAGTTTAGAAATTCTTTTTACTCCCCGGTCCCTTCATCGCTCTGGTAAGGCATCCTGACATAGAGTTTTGACTCTTCTCTTCTCAAATTTCAATAAAAAAATTAGGATCATGCGGGTATCTTGGAATCATTCCGATGGTTTTGTGATGAGAACATTGTTCTTGGTGCCTCCTATCATTTAGGGGTTATGGCAGTGTCCCGGGGAGTTGAGCTCCAAGGTGTTGTCGTCACGATTTTATCGTTGCAGTTTTGGAATACCTGAGATTAGTTTCGCCGACATCGAAAACCTCTTTTATGCAGTTGTTGGTGAGATAACCTCGACGCCACCCAGTACTGGGGCGGGAGTTCGGGAGTATTGCCATAACTCGTATAACGGATGCTTTTCGAAGGTTGAGGTAGATGATTTCCGAAGGTTTCTTGGTTATGTGTTGAAGGATGGATACAGCTAGATGTAGGATTTGCTAGTTTGGGTGAGATATTATGCTTCCCCTGTATCCCCAACACCTGATTGCATAACCGGAAAATTTCAGGAGTTTATAAGTGGGAATTCAAGTAGCTCTTAGGATATCTTTCCGATAGATGTATGATATGAAATTGTGGTTCGACGTCTAGTGGTCCGCCTATCCACGGTTGGTTTTACAGTGGTCTCGTTATGTCTTAAAGAGTCCTTGGCTATGCCGACTCGGGGACGCTTCGTATGTCATGTGCACTGCCTTGTACATGATGGTGCTGTACGATCGAGCCCGTGTAGGCCCCACCACGAAAACTTCGGACGAAATCTCTATCATATGTTTGTTCCGGCTTATTCCGCAAGCCAATCCTTTGTTTTGTTTTGAGTTGTGGTATTCGAGTTGCTTCGGAGTCAAATGTTGATTCCATACCTTCCCCAAATGGTGTTCTCATGTTCCCATGTGAATACCAATCCTTCATGATAATCGAGATTGTCATGTCAATCCTTTTCTACCGGTGTGTTTTCTCTTCAAGTGGATCCGATCATTCCAATATCAGCAAGATCAATTATCAGTTCTTCACAATGGTGTTTGTTCCATTCGTCCCAAGCTGCCTTTGCTTTTCCCGCCCTCTCACCCTTTTTCTTCAAGGAATCCGATGTAGTAATCAAGTATCCTTTTATTCTTGTGAAGTCTCTCCATTCTTTCCGTCAATGTTCTTATCCGTTGATTCTCATGAAGATCCTAATGGAGCTTCAAGTTCATCATTCTCCATTCTTTTCTTCTCCGGTGGATTCAATTCAAGATTTTGGTGTTTCTTTATCCTTTCCTCGTTTCTAATGCCTTCTCATGCCGGTGCACCTTATATTCAGTCTTTTCTCGCTATTCAATTATTCCGGAGTGCTCAAGATATCTCGGAGATTCGTGTTTCCACTCTGCTTTCGTTCCAGCTTTTGCGAGGATGTTACCTCATTCAAGTCTTTTAATTCAACCGGTGCAATCTCTCTCTTTAAATCATTCAACGGTGTTCTCTTTTGAGTGGGCCCTAACCCACTGGTCTTTTCCCAGGATCTTACCTGACTCTTCTTATTTCTCGGAGCTATCCTCAAATTTCTTTTCGAAGTTTGACGTAAGAATGATTTATCATCAGACAAACGCCTTTCTCCAAGATCGGTTGAATTCTTTTCATCCTTTGATTCAACCTTTCCATTCTTCATTCCGGTGTGCCTCAATAATTCTTGGTGGTGTTTCTCATCGTCATTCTCAACATTTGATGACCGAAGAAGAGTTTTACCTCCATATCTTATCCATTCTCTTCAAGATTCATGATTCTAGCTTGTTGCCTTCCTCTCATAATTGTTTTCGATTGTGAGAATTCTTTTCACCCATCCGAAGCATTTCTTGAGTTGTTTTCCATTTCTTTCCTCCGAAGGCCATCTTTTCAAATATTATTCATTTCAGCTGGCAGCTCACATTCTCCAAATCTTTTCGGTGCATCAATCAAATATCCTCTAATTAGTTCTTGATCTCTTCGTTCACATGTACCTAAATCCCCTCAAGCTTCTTCGTTCATTTGCTAATTCTTTCCGGTGTTTCTTTATATTTTTTTCATTGTTCATTTTCAATTCTTACGGTGGTTCATTCAAGATTCTCTTCTTTCGTTTATCATATCAATTTAATTGTTATTTCTTTCCTACCGGTGGTTCGTTGAAGACATTCCCAAGTTTATGTTATATCTCTCTTAATTTTTCTCTACGAGAATAAGTAATATGCCAAATCCGTTGATTGGCATCAATTTAATTGGTGAAGGATACGCATAACGTAATTCTTATTCTTGTTCCATCCAAGTGATCAATTCCTTTTTCCGGAGTGGTTCATCATATCACATTCTCAGTTCGAGATGCTTTATCTTTTCTTTTCCCGGAGTTCCAAGCTCTCTCAATTATATCGTCATGAAGATCCATCTAATCATTACAAGGTTTCACCTTGTGTTTTCAACTTCTCTTTCTTTTCGTTATCCTTTTGTTTACCGGAGTTCTTCATGGAGGCTCTACATGTTGGTTCATCAAGGATTTAATTCCTTTTCAAAGTGTTCATTGAGATTTTTTTCTAAAGGAGCTCAAGTATTCTTCTTCATGCAATCCGGAGTGCGATTCCTTCTACCATATCATTAGAGGTGGTATTATCTCATTCTTGATAATTTGAGTTCATGTTTCATGATTCACATGTTGTTAAGAATGAGATATTCTCAATCCATTAATCTCTTCGTTGCAGTTATCTTGGGTTATATTTCACCTAAAGCTTTCCCTAAGGATTGTTGCTATCTATGGTGCTTATAAAGGACCCAAGTTCTTCTTTATCCTCCCGGTGAAATACTTTCTCATCTCCTTGTTGATATCAATCCAATTCTTTTCCCGTGAGTGGCAGGTTGTCACCTCATAATTTGAAATGTATTCCATAATACCATATCAAGCTTATCCTTTTTGTTGTTGGTTTTCCAACAATTCCGTTCAATCCTTCTTTTAAGTATGCTTTTCAAATTCTTTTGTGGCAGAAGTTGTCATTTTCTTCTCAATTCCTTCCTTTTCATTTATCTATCGTCTATTTCTTTCTTCCGGAGGCATTGGGATGTTGCTCTCCTCGACCCATCATCTTGTGTTGTCAAGATCATGTTCTTTCCTTTGCTAATTCATTCAACCGGAGTGTTGTGTCATCCCTTCAATTTCTTTTCATCTTATCAAGCTTTCTTCTCTTTTCTACCGGAGTGCTCTCCAAATTATATCATTATTATGCCTTCTCTGTCTTGTTTTAACCGGAGTGTTGTGTCATCTGCTCAAGTTCTTTTCGTCTTATAAAATCTTGCATCTTGTTTCATCGGAGTGCTTGCATCTACTTCTTGTCCATTGTAACCTTTTCTTATGTCTTTCAACCCACAAGGTTCCCGTAATGTTCCTCCTTTCTAACGAAGTGTTTTCAACCTCGTTCATCTTTGTTGTATTCTTTCTTTCAATTTGTTCAACCTTTCAAGGGTCTTTGGTTTAACTCGTTTGTCAAAGAAGCAACCTTAGTTTTACCTCTTCTCCTTCTCTTCCGTTTCCCCCCGGTGCCATTCTAGATCTCGGGACGAGATCCTCTCGTAGTGGTGGAGTGTTGTAACACCCCAAGACCGGAGCTTCAGATGCCTTCCAGGGTTTCTGGGTTTCATCGTGTGATTTGATTGGTCCATTGCATTTCATCTTTGCATCATGTGCATTGCATCATGTGTGGGGATCCCGACTCGCAAGTCGTGATCACCGAATGCACGTGTACAGTGATCCCAGAGATCAATGCTCACTGAACACACAGAAGCTGAATAACAAGAGTCTTACATCCATACATACCGTCTTACACAAATAGTGACCAACATGGTCAAGTCTTACATCGATAAAGCCTTAAGGGCTGAACATCAAATGAAACATAGCAGCGGAAAACGTCGTCGATAAGTAGAACCCATGCCATCTGCCTTAACCCTACAGGCATTCTGACTGGGAAAACGCCCTAGTTCGCATGATCGCCTCCAAAGAACTCTTCTCCGAACTCCGGTTCTTCCATGCCTGGTTAATTAAATAACCAGTGGCAAGCCAATGAGTACTTTGAATGTACTCGCAAGCAACCCATGATTTGGTTCAAGGTACAGTAATGCATAACATAGGTAAAGTTTTGCATAAAGCTAGTTTTGAGTGCAGGACATGTTCAACATCCTATAAAGCATGCATCAAGAGAATTCAAGTAACCATAAGATCTGGTCACAGATATCAACATAAATAGAAAGGGGCACCAACCCATTTATCATAAACAGAGAGGGAACCAACCCATCTCAATCGTGTCAAGTCCTCTGACTTGATCCAAGACAACACCATCATCTCACACACACCGGGTTTGAAAACAAGTGGACGTAGCCCAAGAGCGGTTACCCAACTGTCCTTGACCGTGGACACGGCTATTCGAATAGTTTTACACTCTGCAGAGGTTGCACACTTTACCCACTAGATCCGGGGAACTTCCGTGTCATCCACGACCCGCGGTACCTCAAGTACCCGGGGTAAGCACCCGATCACTACCTTTCCCTAGATGACACTAACATGGAGTCCACTCGATTGGTAGTAACCCCCGTGCCGAACATTTCACATCATAAAGTTGTGGAGCCTCGCTCCCATTTTCATCACATACCACAAGCACGGGGTACCAACGGTGTGTCCGGTGCCCTGTGAAAACAGTCATGGCCGCCCTACCTGGCACGACCCCGTCCCAAGAGAGAGCACCAACTCTCCCCCGTCACTAGTAATGCGGGCTCCAAGCTAGTATCGGTCTAGGTACTCAATAATGCCCTTTCCCATATAAGGGTAGAGTGGTCGCGCATGTAAGGTTGGAATAACGGTCGCAACTCCGACCAATCCGTTTTGAAAACAACACACACCTTCCTTGGCACACCACTTCGTCATCAAGTGGTCACCCATCTCATCATCTCCCTCGGGCATAGGTGGCACCCGATGGGGTTTTCGAAAAGACTTTTGAAATCACATTGCCTCCTTCACCATGCACAAACCCACCCCATTTGCGTAGCATCTACATTTGCATCCTATCTACTCCCACCGGCCTAACCCTCATAAGAAGGTAGGGCCATGCACACTGCAAGTATCAACGAGGAAGTAATCGTGGTAACCAACCCACGTGGTTCACCATCTCATCATGATTCCGATGCATCGATAATAAAGAGCTAAAAATGACATGCATATAAAGGGGTATCATAGTCATGGTCAAAGGGCTGCTTGCCTTGGTTGGCTTGATCTTCAAAGTCTTCAGGCCCTGCTCCTCCTTCTTCCTCAGCTACCTCGTCAAATACGGGATCTAACGTCGCAAGAAAACAACGGGAAAATAAGGCAATAATAAAAACAGAAAAGTCAAAGTGCTCACAAAAATGTCAACTTATTTTTGTAAAATACTAGGAGGAAGGCTAGGAAGGGGACAACTTTTGGTTTTGGTTTTGGAGCAGCAAAATAGGAGTTATGGATTTTCAAAGGCCTATTTAAATGCTAAAAACCACATTTAAATATTTACAGAGAAGAAAAGGTGGTTGGATTTGAGTGAAAGTTGCACCATTAAATAGGTTGCAATATTCTAGGAATTTAGAAATTGGAATCAATGCATTTGGATTAATATTCTGCCCTGTGGAATATTTGGAAATAATACAGAAAAGGAAAAAGAAAAACGGCGCTGTGCCACTGGGCCAGAGAGGCCACAGCAGCAGCAGGCCCAGGGGGGAAACCCAGCCCACGCGGCCGCCACGTCGAAGGCATAAAGGCTGAATACGCCTTCGGCCGACGGCGGATCGGTGCGCGCGCGCGCGCACGTTTTAAACCTGCCGGGTGGATCCCACCCGTCAGGGCGTGTGGCTGACGGGCCGGCCCCACGGCGGCCGTCGTCTACCTCCGGCCAGAGGCGACGGCGAGCTCGCCGGCGGCGGTACAGGGCACGGGAAGGGATGCGGAGACTACCGTCGGACTCAGGGGCGAGTCGCGGTTCTGGTGGTGGTGGAGACGGTCGCCGGAGTGGCCTGCTTCGCCGGCGACGAGGTCCCGCGGTGGAGGCGCTTCGGCGTCAGTGGCTCCGGCCGGTTCCGGCTGCAAAACAAGGGGAAACGAGGGGGGAAAGAATCAGTGGCGCCTCGCGGTTCCAGATCGAGAGAGAGCTGGGGCGGAGAAGGCCTGTACCGCGCGGACGCCGACGAGCCGAGGCGGCGGAGCTCGAGCTCGATCTCGAGCTCGGGTGGTTCTGGAGAGGAAGGAGTGGTGCGGAAGGCCGATTGGGTGTGTGGAGGGGCGACAGGGAGGAAGAGAGAGGCTCGGGGGCACCTTATATAGGCTGGCCGCGGTTCACCGTAGGCGTGGCCTACGGGCGCCCGCGGGATCGGCTCTGGAGACCGTGGGAGAGGAGTTGGAGCTGTCCACGGCGCTCGTGGGGATGGAGTAGGGCGCCAGTGAGAAGGAGAGAGAGCGGGGGAGGGTTCTGGCGCCCGCGCGTGTGAGGCCGGCCATTGGCCGAGCCGGGCGGCGTCGGGCACGCGCTGCAGGAGGGGAGAGAGAGGGAGAGACAATGGGGACGGCACGGCGGCGTGTCGCAGACGTCGAGACACATCAACTGGCGCGATGGGAAGGCACGAGGCGGTCGGGAGGCGCGGTGTCAACGGTCGGCGCTCTGGCAGGCGCTCCAGAGCGCGACTTTGGCCGGCATCCGCGGGTTTTCCGCGTCGCGCGCGCGTCCTTTTCTGTCTGGAGGCTACAGTGGAAGGGGGCAAAACCTGGAAAGAGCCTGGCATGCTCTGGGGTGCAGAGGGGAAAGAGAGAGGCTGGGAGAGAGAAGGGAAGCTGTTGTCCAGAGAGGACAAACGTGATTCCCTCCTTCCTCCACATTGCTTCCTCGGGTAGAAAAGTGTCTAAGTGACAGAGGGGAGTGAGGAGGGGTTGTGGCAAAAAGATGAACTCAAGGAGATTAGTGAAAGTGGCAAAAATAGGCCTTTTAGTATTCTGCCAGAAGGTGTTTGATGGAGTTTTGGGTAAGCTAATGACTCCCACTGGCCAAGATACTCCAAGGGGTGAAATTTCACATATATTTAGGGCCTTCCACCCATTTTGAGCTTATTTGAACAAAGTTGCCAATGCAACTTTTGCAAACCCTAGAAATGGGCAGAAATGGATTTGTGTAGATCCAGTGGAGTAAATCATTTCTCCTTGATGTACCACTTGGTGTGGTGGCCTTATTTGGTCACATGGTCAGGCTCACCAAAGTTGGGGTCTTGGAGAAAAAGTTGGTAGTGCAAAGTAGTTCAAACTTGATTCTGGTCAGAGAGGGTTTTGAGGCACTTTGACCAAGACTTCCTCTTCTCCAACCTGTGCCATTTGGTCCAGATGCATCATTAGACCAATGAAGCATGTCCACCAAGTTTGAGAACATTTGGACATACTTGGCATTGTAAAGTTGACCAAACTTCAGAATGGACAGAGATAGTTTTGAGGGGTTTTGATGGTGTTATCATGTTCTCCAAGTCCTGAGGCTTGGCAAGATCATCTAATATGTCATATGTGACATGATAGAATTTTCCTGGAATTTTTGGAGAATATTTCCTTTGTAAATATTTCAAAAGCTTGAAATATCCAGGAAGGGTTTTAGAGAGATTTGACCAATATTTTGAACATGACCAGGTGTTGAAACTCTTATATATGGACAATATATGTCCTATGAGTTTCCATAAATTTTGTCAAATATTTTTAAAACAATAAAATAATTTTTCCCTATTAAAGACCATTTCTGGCTTTAAGAAAAAGCCTTTAAATAAAATAGTAAAACAATTTTTTAAATTATAGGTTTGTGGTTCCTGGGCATCCTATATCTAATAGGAGTCAAATATATTTTTGGAATGATTTTTACTGCCCTTAATCAAGTACTTGCAGTGCAAACCTCAATTCAGGGGTTTTTGGAAAACTAATTTTAGAAAATACTTTCTGGCCAAATTATTTTTGTAAGAAAATTCTATATAGCACTATTCACCTGGCATGGTCATTGGTCAGGAGCTTGGGGTAAGGAGATGGAATTTAGAGGGTAGAGTAGTTGACTTCAAGAAGCACTTGAAAGAAACACAGAGAGGAAACCAACTCCAAATAAAAGCCAAATAATGCAAAAAAAAAAGTTTTTGTTGGTCCAAACTTTCATGCTTTAATAATGAAAATGAAATGTTACAAAATGCAGGGTGTGACATCATGTCATCATGCCATCATGTCATTTATTTTCTTAACTCAACTAAATAAATGGCATGGATCTTTGATTCATTTAAACCGAGGGAATTCACGTGGTGATTTCTCTTTATAACATATCCTCCCAATATTAGGGGGCTATAATAAATATTCCATTCTTTTGGAATTAACTATTGACACACTTGCAAATAAATCCCAATGCCTTGGTTATCTCAATTCTTGGTCTCCGACTTGTCCTCATTTTCTTCTATCGTTTTATCGAGGCTCTTCCTAGATGTTCAACATTTTTGGAAACTTCGGATCCATACTCCTTTCAAACGAGTTGAATTAAATTCAAATACATTTGAATTTATTCTTTCAATCTTGGTCTTTCCTAATTTTCTCTGTCCTAACATATTTTTGTGAGTCCGGGAAAACTATCCGCGCGTCCAACTTCGTCCCCTATCCTCTCTTTCTTTTCTTCATTATCTCTGTTTTTTTCTCTTTTGAGTGGGAGAGAGGGTGCCCAACAGGCCATTTAGGCCCAGCTGCACCTCAGGCCAGCCGCAGCCCACTTGGGCCTCCCTAGGCCCACCCCAGCGCTGGCCTCTAAGGCCCAGCCGCCCCACCAGCTCCATAACCCTAGCTACCCCGATCCCCTCCACTCGATCCCCATCTCTCCCTCTCGTTCCTGTACGCCGCCGCACAATGCACGCATCGAGCCAGGAAGACTTGCTCGATCCCCCTCCTCTTTCTTCGATCTCCCAGCGCCGCCAACCTCCTCTTCCCGATCTCCTTCCTCCTCTCATTCGACCCCACACGCAGGACCCCGCGTCAGCCTCTCCTTCCCCTGCGACCTGCACTGCGCCTCTGTTGTAGATGCCTTGCCCGGATCCTCGTTGCCTCCCCGCCATGGCGCCCGCGCCGGCGACCTCGCAGGTCGCTGCCTCACTCCATGTTCATCTTCCCAGAGTCCCAGCGCCCAATCCCCTCCAAGCCGCCGGCGACGACCGAGCCTCCCCCGGTGCGCCCCTGCACCGGTCCTTGCCGCGCCCCTGCATCGAGCAGCCAGAGCCGCGTCGCCAGATCCTGTTCGCTGCTGCTTCGTCCGCCATCCCCGGCCTCCAGCCTTCACGCATCGTCTCTGCATCTGGGTGGCTGTAGTGCCTTCTTCCCCTCCGCTGCTTGTGCTCCTTCCTCGCGCGCGAATGGGCAGATGCCCCCTCCTCCTGTCTGCACCACGCCATGGCCCTCCTGAGGCCAACACCGCACAACTTCTGGGTTGGCCTTCTCCTTGTCTATGCACCACATCGTTGCTCGTTGCATGCCAAGACCGCCTCCATGGTACTCGTCAAGTACACCATCGGCAAGACCATATGGATGCTCGTACTAGAACAGACCGAAACGCTTCCTCTACGACCCGTGCACGACTACGGGGATTCACCAAGTACCTTCGGATGCGCCAAGTTCGTCTACACAAAACGCCAAGTACCACTCATGTCGGCAAGACCCGCAAGTCGGACCCCGAACCATCAATGTCTCGTGGACCGTGTACAACTACTGTTGCCCTTGAAGACGTTGGAGTCATCAAGTACCTCTCTGAACGAACGCGAACGACTACCATCACAATAACGGGACCGGAAAGTCCAAAGACCCCAAGTACCACGATACCGATGACATGAACATCTACGGAAAATTGTGCAACTAAGAACGTGAACGACTACCACCGCCAAGATCACGAGTACCTCTACCGTCGTCATGTACCCCTACTTCCACTACCTAACGTCCCGAGAACGTCTACTTCCCCTACACTGCTTTGAACTTGAACCCCTCCGATAACGCACGCTTCGAAGGTATAACCCCGAGACGACCGTCCGAGAACGTTTTCATGTGTTGTATGAGATGCACCCGTCGTCTGCACCGTGTCCGAGTTGTCACTTGCTCGGTCCTCCTCTTTTGCTGTCGTCGACCCATGGGAACCCGGAATCCGGGATCACCCCACCATCTTTTGCACGCATCCGCACACTTCTCCTTTGCATCGGTATCTCAATCGAGTTACCGGAACCAGAACGTTGCAGTGGCACCATTTTCGTTATCGTTGCCGTGGCACCCCTTTTCTTTCCACCACGGTGTCAAATGCTCCTTAATATGCTCTTATCAACATTCTCATAAATATGGCTTAAAACTTGAACATGTCATCCGCATCATGTTAACAACATTAAGATGGTTTAAATTGTGGTTGCTTTAATTTGCTAAATGCATATGGGGATTCACCGGATTCGTTATTTGTTATATCCGGCCCCATTTAAATTGTTTAGATAGTGTAGTTTTGTTATGCCTCACCTCTTGCCATGTTAACCAACATTTAATATTGGTGGATACATAACCGAGAGAGAATTAAATAATGGATGTGGTGTTCCGTCAATATGCAACCCGTTGCATATTGAGCTCCACTTAATTTGTAGTTTTGGTTGTTGCACTTTGCCATGTCATGCATATTTAAACCGGACATGCATCATACTTGGTTGTGCATCATGCCATGCTTATGTGTTGGTTGTTTACCTTGTTGTTTGCGTCTTTTCCGGTGTTGCTTCTTCGGGTTAGTTCCGTTAACATCGCGTTTGTGAGGATCCATTCGACTACGTTCATTTGTCTTCTTCATGGACTTGTTCTTCTTCCTTGCGGGATCTCAGGCAAGATAACCATACCCTCGAAATCACTTCTATCTTTGCTTGCTAGTTGCTCGCTCTTTTGCTATGCCTATGTTGCAATACCTACCACTTGCTTATCATGCCTCCTATATTGTTGAACCAAGCCTCTAACCCTCCTTGTCCTAGCAAACCATTGATTGGCTATGTTACCGCTTTGCTCAGCCCCTCTTATAGCGTTGTTAGTTGCAGGTGAATATTGAAGTTTGTCCTTGTTGGAACATGGAGATGTTGTTCCTTGTTGGAACATGTTTACTTGTTGGGATATCACAATATCTCTTATTTAATTAATGCATCTATATACTTGGTAAAGGATGGAAGGCTCGGCCTTATGCCTGGTGTTTTGTTCCACTCTTGCCGCCCTAGTTTCCGTCATATCGGTGTTATGTTCCCGGATTTTGCGCTCCTTACGCGGTTGGGTATAATGGGAACCCCTTGATAGTTCGCCTTGAATAAAACTCCTCCAGCAAGGCCCAACATTGGTTTTACCATTCGCCACCTAGCCTTTTCTTTCCCTTGAGTCGGCCGGCTCAAGGGTCATCTTTATTTAAACCCCCGGGCCAGTGCTTCTCTAAGTGTTGGTCCAACCCAGAGCACCGTGCGGGGCTGTCCCTTGGTAACTTGGGTTACGTTGGCTCCCGTACGCTTAGCTTATCCGGTGTGCCCTGAGAACGAGATATGTGCAGCTCCTATCGGGATTTGTCGGCACATTCGGGTGGCTTTGCTGGTCTTGTTTTATCATTGTCGAAATGTCTTGTAACCGGGATTCCGAGTCTGATCGGGTCTTCCTGCTAGAAGGAATATCCTTCGTTGACCGTGAGAGCTTGTGATGGGCTAAGTTGGGACACCCCTGCAGGGTTATGAACTTTCAAAAGCCGTGCCCGCGGTTATGGGCAGATGGGAATTTGTTAATGTCCGTTTGTAGAAAACCTGAAGTTGACCTTAATTAAAATACATCAACCGCGTGTGTAACCATGATGGTCTCTTCTCGGCGGAGTCCGGGAAGTGAATACGGTGTTGGAGTAATGCTTGACGTAGGTTGTTCTAGGATCACTTCTTGAACATAGTTTTATCGACCGTGCCTTACCTTCTCTTCTCGCTCTCATTTGCTTATGTTAGCCACTAAACATGCTAGTCGCTTGCTGCAGCTCCACCTCATACCTTTTACCTTACCCATAAGCTTAAATAGTCTTGATCGCGAGGGTGTGAGATTGCTGAGTCCCCGTGACTCACAGATACTTCCAAAACCAGTTTGCAGGTGCCGATGTTACCGAGCAGGTGATGCAACTAAGCTCAAGGACGAGCTCGATGAAGATCTTGTCCTTTGTGTTGTTCCGTTTCCAGTTGATCAGTAGTGGAGCCCAGTCGGGACGATCGGGGATCTGTGAAGCATTTGGGGTAGTCTTCTTTTATTTTGGTTCCGTAGTCGGACCTTGATTGTATCTGGTTGATGTAATGCTTTAGTCATGTAATTGTGTGAAGTGGCGATTGTAAGCCAACTATGTATCTCTTTCCCTTATGTATTACATGGGTTGTGTGAAGATTACCTCACTTGCGACATTGCTTTCAATGTGGTTATGCCTCTAAGTCGTGCTTCGACACGTGGGAGATATAGCCGCATCGAGGGCGTTATAGTTGTGCTCTACTCAGTTTCTGGCGCTTGTTTATAGAGGGTGATGAGACAACATAAAAGTAAATAGAAAGTCCCTTCGTAGAGGGAAGCAGTGATTTGCAGAGGTGCCAGAGCTCAGTTTTTAAAACAAAGATAGATGATATTTTGAGACATGCACCCTTCTTATTCACTTCATGACCTTCAGTTATCAACATCTTCCATGCCGCTCTTGCACGTTTTTTGTCCCTTAATTTAAAGTTAGTAGGAGACTCTCCTACTGTCAATGAAATTTCAAAAAAAACATCTTCCATGCTAAGCACGCTAGTGGCAGACCCCAAGCGGAAAGTAAAGGTTTTGACTCCATTGGGAGTTTTTGTTTGATTATGTAAGAGATGACCTATTTTTGTATTTTGTAGTTTGGGACTGGGCATCCCTATTACTGCCCATTTCCTCGTGTGATGGCGAGTGAATAAACACTCGACCTAAGGATAACATGCTTAGCATGGAAGATATCGACCACCTCCTGTCATTCGATGAACGATCTAGTTACACAAAACAGATAAATTTTTAGAAGTTTTTAGAGGTGGCACATGAAAATTTACTTAGGACGGCAGGGTAATACTGTATATAGGTAGGTATGGTGGACTCATCTGGAATAACTTTGGGTTCAAGGTTTTTGATGTACAAGAAGAATTCCCACTTAGTATAGGCGAAGGCTAGCAATTTAAGACTGGGAAGCGGCCAGCTAGAGAGCAACAACGATCATAACCAAGAATTATGCATAAGTAACATTGGACACTAGCATGAGTAGGATACGAACACCATGAACATAAACATTATAGAGGCTATGTTGGTTTTGATTCAGCTACATGCATGAACATGTACCAAGTCAACCCACTTGAACATTCAGAGGAGGATACCATATCATCATACTACATCACAATCATTTTAACGCTATGTTGATATCCAAGACAAATCATTATCCACTCCCAGCTACTTATGCATGGCATGAGAAACTATAATCTCTAATTGTCATTGCAAACATGTTTAATCATAACGGGCTGAATCATGGGCACTAGGTTAAACATATTTACACAGACAAGACAAGTCGAGTTCATACCAGTTTCTCTTTGCCACGGCCAGCTCATCGAATATCGTCATTATTGCCTTTCACTTGCACGACCAAATGATATGAAAATAATAATAGTGCAGGAGTGCCATGGACTAAGCTAGAATCTGCAAAACATTTCATTCAACAGGAGAAGACAAGGTAAAATGGGCTCTTATTAGTTCAACAATTATTCATATGAGAGCCACTCAACATTTTCATCATGGTCTACTCCTCGGTATAACTCAAATAAAATAAAATAAATTCAAAGAAACACATTGAAATATATTTGGAGTTTTTGGTTTTCTTCAACAAGCAAATAATAAGCAAAAACGAGAAAAAAAAACTATTTACACGGGAAAGCTCCCAACAAGCAAAAGAAGAACAAGGAAATCTTTTTGGATTTTCTTTTTAGTAATACTACTAAGCATGCATAGAAAGTAAATTAACTACAACTAATTTTTTGGTTTTTCTAAAGTTTTTCAAACACACAAGAAGAAAGCAAGAATATAAATCTAAGCATGGATGATACAATGAAAAAGTGTGAACACCGACAAATGGAATGATATGTGAACATGAATATAATGTTAGTGAGGAACACGTACTCCCCCAAGCTTAGGCTTTTGGCCTAAGTTGGTAGTGAATCAGTAGCCTGGAGGGTAGTATGGATCCTGAGGACCAGGCATCCACTCATCCCACTGCTGAGGAGGGGGCATCCACTGATCCCACAATGGAGGTGCCTGTGCAGCCTCTGCAGCAGCTGGGCATTCCAGTAGGCGAGGATGTCTGCAGGCATAATCCGGTATCCGCCCCTGGCAATAGAATCAAACATACCAGGTGCAAGCAAGGGGATAACATCACGAGTGTCAACATTATAAACCAAGTAATAAGGAATGGCAATGTCAGGACGATCATGTGCAAGAAAGTGATGGTGATCCATGGCTGCACGATCTAGGTAAACTGTGGTAAGAGGGAAACCATGAGGGCATATCTCAACCTCGAAGTGAGCCGCAAAATGAGTAGCATAAATCCCACCATGTATTTTACCTTGAGATTTATTAAGGTGCAGGCGACAAGCCACGATAGCCCCCAAGCTATACGTGTTGTCGCCCTCAATGGCACGACGTAAAGCAGTAAGGTCTGGTGAACTAAGTGCACCCACCTTCTCCCTAGAAAGCAAGCATTTGGTAATGAAATATGAAAGTAACGGACAGCAGGAGAATGTAAACCACCTACAGTGATGGCTAACACTCTCCTCTCATCACCCACTGTCAAAGTGCGACAAAAATCCTCAAACTCAGCCGGCCTAGGCTCGGCCAAGCTCCCGTCAGAAGGGATCAAGCATATGTCACGAAACTCAGTAAGTGGTATCTGATGATTTTCAGCATATAAATCAAAGCTCACTTCAGGAGGATTATTTCTAGGCAAGAAAGTATAGCTTTGAACAAACATATTTGTGAGGATTTGGTGCTGGTCACACTCATCTGCGATGAAGTCGGTGAGACCGGCATTGGCAATGAATTGCATGAACTCCTCATGAATTCCAGCTTCTTGCAGGAACGGGATGTGAGGCCATTCGCACGGCCGTACCTCTGCCAACCACCGAGGGTGGAGATCATTGTCAGAAGACTCCCCAATAACACCCTTGGAGTTCTTCCTTGAGCCATTTTCCTAAAGATATTCATGTCCGCGTACAATTTTTCCTATGAACAAAAATCTGAATTTTTAGTTCACAAAATTTTTCCAACAAAGCTTCACAAAACTAATAGCAACTACTCATAGGGATACATAGAGGCCATAGCAAGCATTCAAACTACCTATAACATTAAGAATTCAATATGCAAGCACATCTACAGCAGCACCAAGAGTAGCTAATTATTCAAAGTATAAACCAAAAAACAAAAACTAATTGGACAAATGGTGGAGTCACATACCAAGCAACAATCTCCCAAAACAGTTTCAGAAATGGAGCTTCAAGCAAAGAGATCGAAATTGGCAGCAAAGTGAGCAAGAACACGGGAGAGAGAGCAAGAGTGATTTTTTCTGGAGGTAGGTGACTATGTGGGCTAAAGAGATAAGTGAGGGGGGCCCACGTGGGGACCACAACCCCCAGGGAGCGCCAGGGGGTGCTGGCGTGCCCAGGTGGGTTGTGCCCACCTGGTGCACCCCCTCTGGTTATTTTTGCACCAAAAATTCTTAAATATTCAGGAAAAAATCATATAAAATTTTCAGGGCATTCTAAGAACTTTCATTTTTGGGTCATTTTTTATTGCATGGGAAATTCAGAAAACAGACAAAACATGGCATTTTATTTTATTTAACTTATAAAAACAGAGAATAAAAAGTAGGGACAGAAAGTAGTGCTTACTAAATTCATCAACTTCATACCGTTCAAAAATGATTCATTAATAAGGTTGACCAAGTCTTATTAACAACCACTTTCGATTAGTATGAAACCGAAGAACTTTCGTAAATCACTAAGTTACCTCAATGGGGATATGCATTTCCGCAACAATAAGCATTTCATATTTCTTTTTGACAGTAGGTAGAGGTATTTGAAAACTTCCAATAGTGATTGTCAAAGATTTTTCAATAACATTAATACCATTCACTAGGAATTGTTTCTTCGGAAAAGTGCACCATATGCTCATTACCATTGATATGAAAAGTGATCTTGCTTTTATTGCAATCAATAACAACCCCTGCAGTATTCAAGAATGGTCTACCAAGGATAATCGTCATGTTGTCATCCTCGGGCATCTCAAGTATAACAAAGTCAGTCAAAATAGTAACATTAGCAACAACAACGGGCACATCCTCACAAATACCGATAGATATGGCAGTTGATTTGTCAGCCATTTGCAAAGATATTTCAGTAGGTGTGAGTTTATTCAAGTCAAGTCTTTTATATAAAGAGAAAGGCATAACACTAACACCAGCTCCTAAATCACACAAAGCAGTTTTCACATAATTCCTTTTGATGGAGCAAGGTATAGTTGGTATACCCGGATCTCCATGTTTTTTAGGTACTCCATCTTTAAAAGTATAATTAGCAAGCATAGTGGAGATTTCATCTTGATATTTTTCTTTTATTTGTGATGATGTCTTTCATATACTTTGCATAAGGAGGCATTTTAAGGATATCAGCCAAACGAGTACGCAAAAGGACTGGCCTCAACATTTCAGCAAAGCGCTCAAATTCTTCATCATCATTCTTTTTAGTTGACTTGGGTGCAAAAGGCATAGGTTTTTGAACCCACGGTTCTCTTTCTTTACCGTGTTTTCTAGACACAATCTCTTTTGTCATATCTTTTGTTCTTAGGTTGTGGGTTATCTCTTTTGTCATATCTTTACCGTGGTGCGGTGCCTTGCAGCATGCATATCGGCATATAGCCAGGCTCTTGCATGAGACAAAATTGCTATTTGAGCCCACTATTGTACTACTAGTACTTGCTAGTATAGCCCTGTAAACCGGAAAGGAGTATTTGCCTTTCTAGAGATTTCAACAAGTGACTAGACTACACCGCGTGTAGTACTCCCTCCCTTCTGGTTTAGAGCAAGTACAATAGAGCTGAGTCAGCGGGCTATAAGGATTAAACTAGTATATTTCTGCTTAGTTGGAGGAAAGAGAAGAGGAGAGAGAATGTAAGTGGGCTCTTCGTGAAGAGCTAGCTCTAGCACGTGCTCCTAGGGACTTTGTGAGAATGAAAGGTGGGCCACATAATAAAAAAAGTAGTACACTCTTTTGATCTACTATTGTACATGTTGGCTATAAGATGGGTTGTAGATGACATGGCACTGGCTTATAGCCAGCATCTGGCTATACTATTAACCATGCTCTTATAGGGCTCAAATCTCAAATCTCATCAACCAAGGCATTTTGTGATTGGAGGAATGTATCTCGTACGTTACAAAACTACCCTAATTAAACTCATGCATTAATTACGTAGTTCTCTCGTTTTCCTCTCTGCCTTGGTCGCGGTGCACAATATTGAGCACTCCTATATGACTAGCCTCTCTATCTACATGCAGGACATCAAAGCATCCGGGCCCGCGTGCCATCCACCAAATCACAGCGAGGTGCTACAGTCGAAACTCACCGGTCACCCCGGTGTGGCCGTCATGACATGTCATATCACAAAACCCACAGCTTTACCAGCGGTGGTAAAGTGGCCTCAAAGTTTGACTGGACGAAGCAACCATCATTTCACTTGAACGCTCGTTGAAGCCCTTTCTCCCCTTTCTTGAAGAAAACCTAACTCCAGGCTACTCACTTCTACCATTTTTTCTGTACTAAATAAAGGAAAGGTGGGCGAATCAGTGATGCTGCTATACTTTCATTCCAAGAATCTTCTTTTTGCGAAGCACCGACCGATTCTCACAGCCTATTATTTTCCCGTTTTCATTGCAATTATGGTTTCCTTTTGTGCTTTTTGTTTGTCAGTTCATTGATGGATCCTGGAGCACTAGGCAAAGAGTTGCCGGCGGACAACCCACTAGAGACAGCGATCTCCGGGAAGCGAGCACTGACCAACGAGTTGACCATGTTGGCGGGCCAACCCATGGAGACAAAGAACTCCAAGAAACAAGCACTGGCCAAAGAGTTGACGAGGTTGGTGGATGAACTCCTCAAAGAAAGTTGGAAGAACAGCAAGGGCCCCACCGTGCCTACCCTAGAAACTCTGATGGCCACCTATGTGAGGCTCAAGGCTGAGTTTGAGGAGATAGTCACCGTTGAGAAGCAGTATTCCCCTGGCAAGGTGATGGCCCCCATCGAGGACGAGGAGATGGCCCCCGGGGGGATGGGATCCCCTGGTGAGCTGCACAAGGTAAAAAATAATGGCTTATTACCATAGTTGTGGTTTTTGATTATTTGCAATGTGCTTGCTAATATGTTAGGGTTGTGCAGGTGTCGGTGGACGTCCTTGATGATTCCGATGTCGCGGCCCGTCCTGTGGACAAGCCCCAGAGATCATTTTCGATGTCGCGGTCTGTCCTGTTGGCATCGCCCCGGATATCGATTCTGATGCCGTTGTCCATCCTGTGGACATTGCCCCAGAGATCGATTCCAATGTCGCGGTCAGTCATGTGGACATCGCCCCAGAGATCGGTACCCATGCAGCTCTCCGTGATGTCGTCATTGCACGAGAAATTGATGACAAGAAATAGTTGGTCACGCTAATCCTTCAGGGTAGTTTGCATTGCCCTGTTTTTAATTACCAGAACGATGCATGTTATCAAACCATCTTAGGGCTAGTGCACTGTCTTATTTTATTTATTTTTGAAATGAAAGGCTAGTGCACTGTCTTGTGTGGGCGGTACTTGCTACTTTTGTTTGATAGTGAATCATGCGAACCCTCTCCGAGTTATGGAAACAGATGTATCCTCACCCGCTTTTGATGTAATATATGGTATGGTTAGATGTAAGTTTGAATTGTTTATCATATCAGCAGGGCTTGTTTGATGATTCTTGGTGTTAGTAGGCTAGCTACTGTGCGAGCTATAGTACTTGCAAAACACTCGCCGAAGAGAAACGTTGGGGCTTATGAGCTCATGGTACGCTTATACTTATCCGTCGTCGATCGGCCAATAGCCCGAGCTCCTAAAATTGTAGGCTTAGTCGACATGGATACATTCAGGCTCATTTGGTTCATAGGGTAGGAAAATCATAGCAAAAGTACAGAGATATACAACAGAAAATCATAGCAGTATAGAGACGTACTCCCTCAGTTCCAAAATAGATGACCTATAGGCGGGCTAGTTTGGCCTAGTGGGTTTTTTTGGGATGGCCTAGTGGGTTTTAGTGATATGACATGGTACAGTGTCATCCAGTCTTCGCATGTGGTAGCAGTATTGCGGGTACAGTAAGTTTTCTTGAAGAAGCGGAATTCAACGAAGTCATGATGGTTCCTTCGTCCGACCAACTTACAGTGGGAAAGGTTGGGCCTGCGATACGACCGGGGTAGACCAGGATAATTTTTTCAAAAAAATAGTATCACTGCCGATTTATATTTATTTTTTTATTTCTGATGAATGCTAGCGTTCCAATTCTTATGACGAAGAGTGCCAAACACGGCACGTGCTGGATGTCCCACACGTCAGTGAAAGGAGTGGGACATGAACAGCGTGGTAGAGCCCACCGCAAAAAAACAGTGTGGTAGAGCGTCTCCACTTCTTCCACTTCTGGGTCGGAGACCACACGTAGTAGTACTAGTGGTATGAACGATACAAAGTGCGACCTGGAGAGAAAGACACGTCTAGTTGGAAGGTCTCGGGGCATACACGTAAACAAATATAAAATATAATATGTGCCTCCAACTAATATAGTAGTAGTAGAGTACTTAGGCACGTACTCCATAACATCACCGTGCATTGCACGTACAACATTCAGTGGTACTCTACGTAGTAAGAGACAAATGCCGCCCAAGAGTACTCCATAACATCACCGTGCATGAGTCCACACTAGTTTAGCACAAATACACTAGAAGCATGCATGAAGAGGGGTGTTGAGTTGAGCATGCATGAAGAGGGAACAACTATGCTGAGACGAGAACGCAACCAAACACACCCTATATGCCATGCATGTTCATACCATTTGTGCCTTTCTACTTCACTTACTCCGGGCTCCCCCATGGCCCACCTCACATTATCACCATATATATTTCTTGGAATCTGTGCGCAGCAGGCGGGCGATCTCTTCTCCCTCCCCCGTCTCTCTCTTCTCACCCGACGCCCGCCGAGCGATTAGATCTCGGCTATCGACGGTTTATTCCCACATGTTAGTGAAAATGCGAGACAACACGTGTCCCCTCTGGTGAGCGGCGTGCAAGCCAGACTGTCGGGGGTGCGACGCGTACGAGTCGTAAGTGTGCCGCCTTTTCCTTTTGAACTTGCAAAGAGTAACATTTTCGTGCAATCGATCATAGAAATACAGAACAAAATTACGAGGGCGGTGCTTTCCCGCGTGTTAGGCGGGCTAGTTTGAGTGATATGACGTCCTACAGTGCCGTCCACTTGCTCCATTTTTATGTAAGCAAGAGTCTACACTCTTACGTGGGAGGAGTGCGAAACACGGCGGATTTGATTTTGATCGAGGGAAAACTGTTCCCTGCGAAATAATGGAGCACTGTTAGCGATTATAGCATGATACTTAGGGCATCTCCAGTGCTAGCCCTCAAATTTACACTGGCATCTGTCCGAGGACACTGATGGATGCCATCCAATGCTGACCGCATACCTTTCGACAACTATATGAACTAACCGGACGAAATTCGTGCAAACAAAGCAAATTTCAAATTAACCTAATGAAATTCGTTACATTTCAAAAACTTTTCCTATAAACTGGATGAAATTCATTACATATTTTGCACAAACCATACTAAAAATACTATAAACCTAATCCAAATGATCACCGGCGCCCGACCACCATGCCCGGCCATGAACTTAAGAAAGCCAGCTATTGCCTTTGCCTCCTCCTCATCCGCCTCGATAACCTCCTCCTCCGGAAAACAAGGTTGTGAAGATTTCTACCTCCACGTCGCCGTCAACCGGCTAATCGGCCGCCGATGTTTATCCTACCAAGCTTGGCGTCGACTGAGTGGAGGAGCGGCGGCCTTCCTGGGAACAGAGCGGCGGCGACCTACCGTGTACTACTCTTCCTCGCTGTCAGCTGCGCCCGCACACGCGCGCCAGCTTCGTGTTCGTGGCGACAGAGGGCGGCCTGGGGGAGCCGACGATCTCCTTCGTCTGCTCCTGCGACAGTACGTCCAAGAGAGCTTTGTAGCGCGCCTGGAGCGGGGCCGCCGATGTCCTTCGTCTGCTCCTGTGACAGTACGTCCAAGAGAGCTTTGGAGCGCTAGGAGGCCATGGTTGGAGTGGTGCCGACAGAAGGAAGGGACCGGAGGAGAATGAGTGTGGGTCTTTGGCTATGGCTGGGAGCTGGGGATCAAGTTAATTTAGCAGGCGAATGGCAATGAGCCACGGCAGACGAATGGACGGCTGGCGCCGGAGTAGGTTCGTCGGCAGCCGCATGTCATTAATGTGGGCGGCGGACGGATGGATAGCCGTGGTGTCGTTAACGCAGAACAGTCGCTTGCACCGGGATGACGCGCGGGTGGTGCTCTCTCCGGCGTCGCGCTGCTGCAATGCCGGCACCAGTGAGAGATCGCGTGAATGCGAACGATGCTTCAGTGACTTAACTAGAGGTGCGTTGCATCAGTGACATGTGGGCCCAACGGGCATCTGGCCCGCATGTCAGTGACATTGTGCCTGCAGTTAAGGCCGGTGAATGCGGCATTGACGTTCTGGAGAGTCGGTGATTGTTTCAGGCGGGAAGCGCTCGCTAGCGATGGAAGGGGTTTCGGTAGGCCAGGGCGGTCAGACGCTGGCATGGTGGTAAAATGTGAACTCATGGATGACAAGCCTTTGAAGCATATGCGGCACGTATTGACAACCAGGCGTCCATGCAACCGCTCTTGTCGCTAGCTAGCCTTCGACGACCACCAGAGCTGTCACCAAGCGTCGTTCATGCCACGGCACTGCACACTAACCGGTAAGGAAGCGATGGCATCCCACCGCGCCGAGTTCCTCGCCGCCCACGACCGAACACAGAATGGTAGGGAAGTGGTGGCATCCCGCCGTGCCAAGTTCATCGCCGCTCGCGACCTCACACCTATGTGGGCGGAATTTGAAGCTGCCAAGGACGAATGGGCGGTAGAGCAAGAGGCGGCCAAAGCCGCACAGAGGGAGCGAAAAAGTCAGAAAGCACTCAAGAAAAGAGAGGTCCACCGCCACAAGAAAGAAGAGGACGCACGTGCTGCTGCGGAGAGGTCGGCGGAGATCCAAGCACGGTGGGGTGTTGCTGACAAAGCCGGGAAGGAGAATGACGGCGTCTGGCCAGCATGTGAGAAGTAGTAGTACTAGTAGTTAGTGTGTGTGTCTGTGTCGCCCATACATTTGTTTAATTAATTACGAGCATGTACCAGTACTACTAGTTACTACTGTAGTTTTTAGAGCAAATTGCCAGTACATTAGCCTAGACTCAATGGAAAAATTCCTATCCTATGCATCAAATGGCTTCTCTTTCTCTATAGGAATTGAGATGCATGTCATCTCACTTCCTATGATTTTCATAGTCCTATGAAATTCCTATCCTATGAACCAAAGGAGGCCTCTGCTGGAGTAACTATTGTAGCTAGCAGTATTGCGGGTACAGTAGTTTTCTTCAAGAAGCAGAATTCAATGAAGTCATGATGGTTCCTTCATCTGAGCAACTTCATAGTGGGTAAGGTTGGGCCTGTGATTTGATGGCTCATTAGTAATTACTGCGGCACAACAACAGGGGTGACTCTCCCTTGGAGTTCCGCGGGCATGGCAAGTGGACCAGGATGGTCGACGTCCCACATGTCGGCGAGCGGAAGTATTCTTTCCGATATCGAGGAGCAAGGAAACCGCGTGGTATAGTATCACTGGTGATTTATATTTATATTTTATTTCTGATGAATGCTAGCGTTTCAACTCTTGCGACGAAGGAGTGCCAAACACACGGCACGTGCTGGATGTCCCACACGTCAGCAAAAGGAGTGGGACATGAACAGCGTGGTAGAGCGTCTCCACTTCTGGGTCGGAGACCACACGTAGTAGTACTACTGTACTAGTGGTACGAACGATACAAAGTGTGACCGGAGAGAAAGACACGTCTAGTTGGAAGGTCTCGGGGCATACACGTAAACAGATATAAATCCTAATATGTGCCTCCAATTAATATAGTAGTAGTAGAGTACTTAGTCACGTACTCCATAATATCATCGGGCATTGCACGTACAACATTTAGTGGTAGTAAGAGACAAATGCCTATATGCCACGCATGTTCATACTATTTGTGCCTTTCTACTTCACTTACTGCGCTACATTACACAGGTTCACACGTCCACTCCTGGGTACATGTCCATCTCGTAGTTCCAGTCCCACGTGTTCTTCATATAGATGGAACGATCCTTCCATGACATGTGCACCTTGATGCTAGATGTCTCGCATGTTGGCAAAAGGATGAACAAAGCTCACGTAAAAAAATTAGAGTGGAAGAACATAGATTCCCGACGACCGGGAAGGAGCAAGGAACCTCGTGGTGGAGTGTCTGCACTCATAATATTTTATATTATTTAGCGATATAAAATCAACCAATCATCTCCATAATGGACTCGAAGAGTACGAAACACGGCAGCCCAGTGTAGTTACATCATACTAGTACATGGCTAACCCATGCTATCACCATATTTCTTGGCTTCCGTGCGACACCTATCTCTAGTAATCCAGTTGCCCGTATCGCTTCTCCCTCCTCGTCTCTCTCAAAGTGAGGCGGGCTGGCGTTTTTGCCGTCTATTGAGGTCAGTTAACTCATCACATGTTAGCAACATGCCAAGAGCATTCTAAAAAAATTCCTTTCATGTTCTGTTTTCAAAAATAAAAAATCCTTTCACGTACGAATTTGACTGTATGCTTTGAGCAACTTGCATGTCCTATACTGCTCCTGTTTAGATACTCTAACTTAGCTAGAGGTTAGACTAACTCATGACTAACCCTGAACTAACTTTAGCCAAAGAGGTGTTTAGGTGACAAGGTTAGATTGACAATAAATGCCCTTGATGGAGAGAGAGAGAAGTGATTTTCAGTGGTCCCAATGAGAACTATCTCCAGTTAGCACCTCTTGGGTGGGATAGTTTTTTTTGGTGGGTTCGGTGCAACTTGCTCCAATTTAAACCCTCATGCTTGGATACTTTAGGGCTATTTGAGCCCCAACTAGCTCAAACTAACTCTAACCCATGGATCCAAATAGGGCCTATGGCCATCCTCGACGCGGAGCAGTCGCGTGCACCGGGAAGCGGGGCTCTCTCGGCCGTCGCGCCGCTTTAAAGCTGGCGCCAGTGAGAGGTCGCCTCCGCTCTGGCCGGGCATTAATGCGGCACTAACGCTCCAGGGTGACTTTGACCATTTCATACGGGAAGCACGCGCTGGCAAGGGAGTATAGGTTTTGAATTGTTTCAGGTGAAGTACTGGTAGTTTGCAAAACACTCAATTATTGCACTCGGTTTCCTAAGAAATTGTGGTAAAAAAACATTACTCCACAGCCCTCTTCCCTTCTCCTTCCTCTTCCACCGCCCGCGCACGTCCGTGGGAAGCGACTGGTCAACCCTTATATAGGAGTGCTAGCACAAAAAGATGCATGCATGACCACTAAAATTTCCAGATTAAAGCGCCGCTCCGGCGGGAGTATGGCGTATGTTGTTACCTTTGGCCAGGCCATGGCTACCAGGTGACGGCGACCAGAGAAGAGGCAGCGGGAGGGGAATGAATGCAGGTACTGTTTGAGTTCACCGTCCGGCTTAAATAAATGCACAACATCACGTGTACCCGCGGGTGCACAAATTGTAACATATGTGTCTGCTTAAGTGGGCATCACGTAACTGGTGTGTGTGTGTGAGAGACATTCTGAGACACAGAGTGCATGTGTGCGACTCTACTCTTCAGACATGTACTCAACCTTTTGCATCGGGATATAAGTATAATGGTATTTACATTAGCTAGTGATTTACGTGGCCATGTTAACGTGGTTGTGTAAAAAAATGTCATTTCCTGCTCGTGATTTGCGTTATATGATTACAAGCAAGATGCTCGTGCATTGCACGGAACATCAATATGCATTTTTTTACAAAACACCTGTTGTGATTTACCCATGCAGGAGTAATCCCATGTGTAAAAACTAATGATATTTCGAGAATTTTATCGGAAAACTGGTATCTCGAGAATGTCATCGAAAAAATGAAAGATGAGAGATAAGGTGAGCAGGAGTGGAGCGTGGTGGTGACTGGTGGTCGGAATGGGCGGAGGCATGGGGATGGATAGCGCTGGTAGGCGGCAGCGGCCACCATGCTAGATTGTTCCAGAGACTTTCTTTTTTAATTGCTCAACAATGAGGTTGTGGGAGATAAGGATGTGGAGAGAGGTGCGGGTATCTTTTGTAAAATTATCATAGTTTTCTTTCTATCTGTCAGATATAGATCAGACGGTCTATATTACAAGATGGCAGGCACACCATCATTGCCAACTCAGTTATTTATAAGGGTACATATGATAAGTTTGCTAACTACTAAAGTAAAGTGGAATTTGTCCATGTTATACAAGTAAATTAAGGTGATTGTTTATCATACGGGTAAGGTTGGATGAAGGGTGGTAGGAACAAATGCTCCGCCTAGAGCATGTGCGTGTGAGATGGAGTCTTAGTGTGTGTGTGTGTTTGTGTGTGTGTGTGTGTGGGTGTGTGTGGGTGTGTGGGTGTGTGTGAGAGAGAGAGATGGAGTCTTAGTGTGTGTGTGTGTTTGTGTGTGTGTGGGTGGGTGGGTGCGTGCGTGCATGCGTGTGTGTATGTGTTTGTGTGTGGGTGGGTGGGTGGGTGGGTGGGTGTGTGTGTGTGTCGCGGGGTCCTCAATGGAAGATGTAATTTAAGTGTGCATGGCTTCATCATAGAGAGGTGATGTGTATGGCAGAGGCCACTAACGATGGGGTGCGAGAGAGAAAATGCCCGTAGAGAGGGAAGAGAAGGTGTGTGCGCGTGAGAGGAGTCGACATCAAGAGAACGTGTTTGTTCGAGAGACACCGAGGAAGACTGTTATATATCAATGGTGCATGTAGGCGGGAATTAAACAAAGGGGTGGTCTTATTGGTTTCTGGGATATAGGGGAAGAGTGAGAGGGGGGTAGCTAGAAGGAGATTGTTAAGTGTGAGTGTGTGTTTTACCCATCTAGGCGAAAGTTATGTGCACACAAAAAGAGAACGATTCGATGTGGCGTTAGGGTTGAGGGTAATTAACTACATATGGAGACATAGAGACCTTGAACGTGCATGTGTGAGAGGTATACATGTATACGTGGGATGTGTGTGTGTGCGCGCGCATGATTGAGATAAAAGAAAGAAGAAATAAGTCATAAGATCAACGACATGGGAGAGACAGATCGGTATGACAATATGCATGCATGTGAGAATGCAGGGAAGAAGGCCCGACAATTGAGCATGTGTTTTTATCTTTAAGAGATAGTGTCGTGGGCTAGAGCATGCATCTATGGCGAGCAGAGGGAGTGAGGCACAACGATTGTCCAAAAGAGATCAACCTATAAATGAAAGAAGGTTGATGGAGAAACAGATAAATAGAAAGATAAAGATGCTAGCTAGTGTGCGTTAGAGACAGGAGTCGAGTGGATCAAAAGGCTGAGTTATGTGTGTGGGTGTGAGAGAGATGAAGACAGGGTGCATGTGACTCACATACAAACAAATACCGGAGAGAAATGAGATCCCGAGAGACGGAGTTTTGTGTCTATGACAGAGAAAGATATTTCACAACGAGAGTGATGGCTAGAGAGACATATGAGGGAACGCAAGATATATCTCTAGGGAGAGAGAGAGTGTGTGAGCGACATACAAGAGAACAGTGGAGAAATATGAGACCTTGGGAGACAGAGTTTGTGTTTGAGAAAGATATATTTAAGAGGAAGAGTCATAGGTTCTCATACCTAAGGAGCAAAAGACATCTCTGTGTGAGGGGTGTGCGAGTGGCACACAGGGGAATACTAGAGAGAAATGAGACCCTGGGAGACAAAGTTTTGTGTTTGTGTGAGAGAAAGAGATTCCACATGGACAATCATAGTTAGAGACACATAGCAGGGAGCGAGATATACTTAGATAGAGATAGAGTGATGAAGGTCGAGGGAGAGAGTATCGTCAGTGTTTTACGAAGATAAAAGATCATTGTCGACATACAGGTAGCATGAGAGATACCCGAGAGACGATGAACGCTATAGGTCTAGAGAGATAGTCCTATATAAGCATGAGTGATAATTATATGAGATGAATATCTAGATTAAATGGGATTCAAATATTTAAACTGGAGATCACGACATTGATAATATCATAATGCAAATTGGTGTATCAAGCATGCATATTCATTTGAATTTGGGGACACATGTAATGCTATATAGTTTATCAATATTGGTGATCCATAGATTCTTTAATTAGAAACAATGCATGGTTTATATGCAATTAATGTCTAAACGGGATTACACTATATGTTGTGTGTGTGAAACACATTATACATGTTTGAGAAGTAACAAAACCCGCATGAAACACACATTAATCGGAGACAGTTAGCGAGGAATGCATACATTGGATTTCAACATAAAGTGGTTTCAAATATTTGAAAATCCAAATTGATGGATACAACGTTATGAATCTGAGATCATGCCATTTGTAAAACATATTTATGTATAAAGGGTGTTGTGTTTTTGAAAGTATATATAAAAAAATGATGTATATATAATTTTATTCCAATCGAAAATGGATCCCGCCCGAAAAAAACAGAATACAAACGGGATTCGAATTGAGTTGGCACAGTAAACATGCACTTGGCAAAATTTGAACGAAGCAGGGAAAGTCGCAGTAACCGCCCAAAACCAAAATCTATGAGATGGAAATTACTACCGCCTATCCATGCCATGCAAAGCCTATCTGCTCGATTTCTAAAGGTTTCAATAGGGGTAGGTTTGTAATTTCACTCAAACGTGACATAACCGTCTCTCACCCGGATTCATACACGGTGGGTGCCAAAACACAGTGTGTCCTCGGTCGAAATCGACTCCCTCCATGATTCATACACGGTGGGCGCCAAAAAACAAACTCTCATCGGCAAATATTCGGTGTATGCGAGATTACCGTCCTATCCCCAATCGACTAATATTGTTGTGATGTAGGAAATTTGAAACGGGGGCAAAGTTTGTAAATTTCCTCACATTTGAGACAAGCGCGCCCTGAAGACATGGTTCCCCCTTCCTCTCTACCTCCATTTCCCCATTCGTACCCCGTGGGCGCCAAAACACCCTCTCCACCCCAGCCTCCTCCGTCCGCCACCCCATCCACCGCCGTCCTCCTCCACCATGCCGGAGCTGATACCCCGACGCCGCCGTCCATTACAAGAGATTGACCTCTCTCATCCACGGCTTTGGACCGGGATCCTTGCATCCCGTCCTCTCGCTTCATCCCCGTCGTCGTCCACCTTGCCGGCGTCGCTCCTACGACCGTCTCGTCCACCGCACCCTGCCGCCACCATCTACCCTCCTATATCTACTTCCACGCCGCCGACAACCATCGCTACCGCAGCACCGTCAAATTCACAGCAGATGCATACACGGCGCCGCACCAGAGGCGGTACTCTTTCGTATCTTCTCAACTTATTTATCGCGGCAAGAAAATAGATCGCCACTACTTTACTCTGATTTCTTGTCCATCACTTGCTTGCTAGTTGAAAGAAAACATTGGTTGCGAAGTTGCCTTTGTCCGGTTTGCACCTTCAGATCCGCCATGGCACGCTCAACACTATACTCCCAATGCTTATGGTTTTCCCCTTTTATATTCCACACTAGTTAAATCATAGTAGACTAAATTTCAAAATTGGGTCAGTCGATTTTTCAGAGCTCGCCTGGAGTTCGCCGATGCGAATGAAGGGGCTCGGGTGGGGACGGTGGTTGTGGGGGCGGTGGTGGGGCCTCGCCGAACGAAGAAAACTCGATGCGGGTGGGGGCGGGGTGGGGGTGGTGGAGGAACACAGGCGGTGGGGGTCAGTGGTTCGGCCGGCAGCCCGTGCGGTGTTCTGTATGGGAAGAATCAGAGACGAGGAAGAAGAAGGGTTAGGAGATGTAGGATCTTCATCCAACCGCCTGAAATGGTCGACTAACCCAAATGACAAAAGTCACGCGACTTGCATGCAGACATGCCTTTATATTGAGTACCATCATTGTACCTGCTTAGCACTGCTCCTGAATCCATCAAGCTAAACAGTGCGCCACTCATAATTCCAAACTTGTTGCTCAAGTATGAATCTGATATGATGCTGATATTACTAAAACAGATAACATTTAATTGGTCGGCTAATGTTCCTACTTTACTTTCGAAAAAGCACGTGCACCACATATATAGAGACAACAGGGAGTTGCTTTCTTAATGCGCTCTGGTTCATCACGTGTGGGCACTGCGCAACGAACATTTTATTATCCAAAATATGCTTGCTCTTCTTTAGCATGTTCCTCTTCCGTTCTTCTTTAATAAGTACTCTCTCCGTTCCTAAATACAAGTCTTTGTATAGATTCCACCATGGACTACATATGGAGCAAAATGAGTGAATCTACACTCTAAAATGTATCTGGATACATCTGTATGTGATCCATAGTGGAAATCTCTACCAAGACTTATATTTTGGAATGGAGGGAGTATGATAGTAGTACAATATGTTCCTTGTAGTGAAGATGAGTAGGGACATCTGTAGTGTAGTGGTCTATACGGTCGGTTGTGATGGACACTTTGAACTCTTCAGGCATCTTTGATTCGTAGGATTTTGTAAACATGGGAATAGGATTTGTAGTGGCCTGCCCACTTAAATCCTATAAGAATAGCAAGGAAATGCGGGGAGTTGTGTCGCATTTGAGAGTTACACTTATATTAACAGTACCGCACCTTCAGTTGAAGAGAGCTGGTATTCGAAGCCTTTCTAGCCGTACCGGCAATACTAGCACATATATTCCAGCAAGTTCCACTTTGCTGATTTTACTCTAATGCTTACGGTTTTCCTGTTATATGTACACTATGATCTGTGTAGCTGCTTTGTGTCGCACTAGCAGTAGTCCACTCTTGAAGCTAAACACTGCAATGACTTACAAGATTGGCACTAAGGCATTGAGTGCCATTCTGGATGCAATGAAACTCATACGCTCCCCACCTATTGATTCTTGTTCAGAATATGATCCTAATGACTATTCTAACCTCGAGGAGTCAAAGGCAGATGGCCTGACATGTTCACCTATCAAGGTGCTTGTTCTAATTTGGCAAGGTTTTATTGATTGCGTGTATCTTGCATATGTTGTCTTGCATTTCTTCTACTTTGTTGCACCGTCATCTGCTTAGTTTACTCATCATATATGTCGAGATGCAATGCCCATCCATTATCAATACATATTCCATCTGTCATCATACCATGTTTTTCCACTAAAATGTTGTTCTTGTGCATCAGACATCAAAAAGGAAGGGGGTGATTGCCGAACCTGAAGGAGCACCAGTAAAGTCCTTGAAAAACGTGGTTGTGCCGGAGAAATTAGATAGCACCCCACTTATATTGGCTGCACAACCAGTAAAACAAAACGTAGGACCGACTCCAGCAGACTGTGCCCATTCTTCACTGGCCACACCACTAGCCCCACCACACACGACCTGCACTCTAGCAAAAGGTATTCCGATTTCAGTTGCCATAGCACCAGCCGTACCACAGAAAAATCCCACTCCAGCAAAAAGTACAGCAAGTCCACCTGCTGAAGACCTATCCCAACTGCAAAGATGGCCAAATCCTGTAGATTGGAACCCCATTCCAGTCATTCCTAGTTTAAAAGACAATGCTTTCAATGTTGTTAGGGACTACGTGCATATATTCCCATCATGGGAACATTATAGTGAAGACAAACACCATTTTCACATCTTCCTGTCCCACTTACGTGTAAGTGCTATTATTCATGGTGATTATTTTCCTGTTTTCTGCTGATTGAACACATCAATGATTTACATTACATTGTTGTAAGTAGGCGAGGGTCAATCTGGATAGTCATGACGAGCAAAGCTTGCTTGCGCTTTTCAAGGAAGCATTGCAGCAGTATCGGTGTTACCTAAGGAAATCACACTTTGTTGGCAAGTCTATAAACGAATTTCTGGTGAAGTCTCCTGTGCTAAATTTAGAAGACATTGAATGGAAAAACCTTGTTATGCACTGGTCTCGTTCCGAGGATGAGGTACTGTCTATGATATCGTATGACAATTTGAACTTCTACTTTTTCGCATGTGCCTTACAGATCTTTTTTGCAGGAAATCTGCTCGAAAAGGAATTCCGGTTTGAAAAGAACGACAAGATGTTGCAAATATGCTGCCCGCTGCTTTGCTCTTGTTAGTACATGTTGTCATGTATCACTGTACTTGCATACATACCTGGTTCATTATGTGACAACAATATGCATGATAGCTTGCTTATCAATTGTTCGCTCCAAATTATCTCATCTGTATAAATGGTTACATTAGTGTAGAATATATCCAATGCCAATGAAATTTTTTAGCTCTGTATTGTTCTTGTAAGTACCTGCTGTCCTTTATCAGTGTACTTATATTGACAGGTAGTTGTTCATGTACCATCGCTCTGTAGCTTATTTTCCTTTGCCCTCCATTTTCTACACATGAGATCTATATTTACTCTTACCATAAGGTTGGATAACACCGATGGTACTGAAGAAGTTTAGCTCTGCATTGCTCTTGGCTGTACCTTTTGCCTGCATCACTGTACTTACATTTATAGCTACTTGGTTATGTAGCATCACTCTTCATCTTATCTTAAATATTCTCCATTTTTCTTATATTGTCACATCTATATTTGCTCTTAACAAAATGCAGAATAAAGGCAATGGTTATGAAGAAGATTCGGTGCTAAACTTCTTGAATTGCCCCCCCCCCATCAGCATGGACAAGGGTTTTATAGAGCCTGCCTTCACCAATAATGTAAGTTTGTCCTTCTCAAGCCTTCAAACTTTGTTGTGTATATTTGGTTAGGTATGACTGCAACAGCTGTTTATTTTTGGTGTTTGCATCAAATTGCATGTTTAAAGTTTATTATGTACTTCACAAACAAAAGTTTGTCCTTCTCAATTTAAGTTTCAGTTGTACAACCAAGTTCCTTCTTCATACCATGTAAATTAAACTATACATAGCAAGTGATCTTATTTTACCAATCTGAAATGGGATAAATTGACGGCACACTAACCATTGATACTTATGAGTTCTTGATCTGTAATCCAGTGGTGTCGTGAAGCTGTCAACTCCTTCACAATGTCATTTCCTGCCATGTCTTGACCTGAACAATACCATATTGTGTTAATGCTATTTTAAACTGTGTCACTTTATTCGTCAGTAAGAAATGTGATGAATTGTCAGCACTGATACTTATATGCGCAAAACATGTCATCTGTCTGCTTGTTTATCTTTCAGAGTGAGGAGGATATAAGTGTCAAACAAGTGCAGTCTCATCAGCTTGCTCTGCTGCTTGCGCTGCAGCTCCCGAGCAGGGCTAACCTTTCTTGATCTCTATTGAAGTGTTGTCGGTTTTGTATATTATTTTGTCGACGTGTTTAATTGCACTGGTGGCGATCTTTGATACCCAGTGTATGTAATCTGTGATACGTCTCCAACGTATCTATAATTTTTTATTGCTCCACGCTATATTATCTTCTGTGTTGGACATTATTGGGCTTTATTATCCACTTTTATATTATTATTGGGACTAACCTATTAAATAGAGGCCCAGCCCAGAATTGTTGTTTTTTTGCCTATTTTAGGGTTTCTAAGAAAAGGAATATCAAACAGAGTCCAAACGGAATGAAACCTTCGGGAACGTGATTTTTGGAACGAACAAGATCCAGGAGACTTGGACCCTACGTCAAGCAACCAACAGGGAGGCCACTAGGTAGGGGGCGCGCCTACCCCCCCCCCCCCCCCCAGGCGCGCCCTCCACCCTCGTGGGCCCCCTGTTGCTCCACCGATGTACTTCTTCCTCCTATATATACCTACATACCCCCAAACGATCTGATACAGAGCCAAAACCCTAATTCCACCGTCGTAACTTTCTGTATGCACAAGATCCCATCTTGGGGCCTGCTCCGGAGCTTCGCCGGGGGGGGCATCGTGTGGGGACCCCGACTCATAAGTCGTGATCACCAAATGCACGTGTACAGTGATCCCAGAGATCAATGCTCACTGAACACACAGAAGCTGAATAACAAGAGTCTTACATCCATACATACCGTATTACACAAGTAGGACCATTATGGTCAAGTCTTGAGTATAGCATCGCAGCGGAACTCTTCAATAACAACCTGGACCCATGCCATCTGCCTTAACCCTACATGCATTCTGACTGGGAAGCATCCTAGCTCGCATGTTCATCGCCGAAGTATTCTTCATTATATCTTGTTCTTTCATGCCTGGCCAATAAAATAACCAGTGGCAAGCCAATGAGTACTTTGAATGTACTCGCAAGCAACCCATGTTTGGCTCAAGATACAACAATGCATGACATAGGTAAATTTTGGCAGAAAGCTAGTTTTGAGTGCAATAACATGTTCAACAACTTGTAAGACATGCATAAGGAGAATTCAAGTAACCATGAGGGCAGGTTATAGATATCAACATAAATAGAGTGGGCATCAACCCAACTCAGTCATGTCAAGTCCCTTGACTTGACCCAAGTAGCTCTTCCCACTTATCCAAACACACACACTGGTTTGCAAACATGTGGACGTAGTTTAAGCAGCACCGCCCAACTATCCTTGACCGTGGACACGGCTGTTCGAATAGTTTTACACTTTGCAGAGGTTGCACACTTTACCCACAAGATTCGGGGAGCTTCTGTGTCATCCACGACCTGCGGAACCTCAAGTACCCGGGGTAAGCACCCGATCACTATCTTTCCCTAGACGACACTAACATGGAGTCCACTCGATTGGTATTAACCCCCGTGCCCAACATTTCACAACTTTAAAAAATGGTGGAGCCTCGCTCCCATATTCATCACATACCACCGGCACGGGGTACCAACGGTGTGTCCAGTGCCCCATAAAAATGTTCTTGGCCGCCCTACCTGGCACGACCCCGTCCCGAGAGAGCGCACCAACAACTCTCCCGTCACTAGTAATGCGGGCTCCAAGCTAGTATCGGCCCAGGTAATCAATAGTGCCCTTTCCCATACAAGGGTAGAGTGGTTGCGCATGTAAGGTTGGGACAGTCGATAAATCTTAAATCTAATCCGTTTTTGAAAACAACACACACACTTGCCTCGGTATACCACTTCGTCATCAGGTGGTTACCCATCTCATTATCTCCCTCGGGCATAAGTGGCACTCGACGGGGTTTTCGAAAAGTCTTTTGAAAATACTTTGTCTCCATCACCATGCACATTCCTGTCCCTTTTTGCGTAGCAACTACTTTAGCATCCTATCTACTCCCACCGGCATAACCCTCATAAGAAGGTAGGGTCATGCACAATGCAAGTATCAACAAGGAGGAAATGGAGGCAACCCACCAAAGTGGCTACCATCTCATCATGATTCCGATGCAACAATAATAAAGTGCTATATGAAATGCATAAAAAGGGTTTCATAGACATGGTCAAAGGGCTGCTTGCCTGGTTCATCAGAGTCTTGAGATCTTCTGGTCCTTCTCCAAGTACTCCGTCTACTTCATCAACTAACGTCGAAACAATCATAATAAGCAACACAACAAGGCAGAAAATAAAGTGCTCTAAAAATATGGATTTGACTTTTCTAGGACTTCCCTGGTCATATGAAAAATGACCAGGATGGTTTCACTGGAATTGGATTAGTGAATATTTCTGAACATTTCAATATGATGGAATCAAGGGGTTTATGGATTTGCAAGAAGTGTACAGAAACATATTTTTGAAAAATGAGCAAAGGCACCCATTTAACAAATCATGATTTTAGAAGCATCTAGGAGTTGGTTTCACTGGATTTGAAGTTCAAATGAATATTCTATGGATTTGCAAAGTTGACAAACATGAAGAAATGGCTCATTATTTTGTGGGGTATAGAAAGTATTAAGAAAAATGTTCATAAACTAAGTTATGAACTTAGAAACATCTAGGAATTTGAATCATGGCATTTGGATCAAATTTGAGCTCTCTGTGATTTTCTAAAGTTCATCACAGAAACGGAAAATGGGATTTTGATAAATATTTCTGAGGAGAAAGTTTCTGGAAAAATGTGCAAATAGCACCATGTGATAGATCATGATTTGTGGATCCCCTAGAAATTTGAATCATCAAATTTGGATATCATTTGAATTATTTGTGGATTTTACAAGTTTACAAAAAAGAAAAAGAAAAAGGGTTTTACCCAAACGGGCTGGACCTTGGCGGCAACAGCGTGCATTGGGCGAGGCTTAACGGCAGGGCGCCACTGGGCCGGCCCAGTAGCTCAGCCGTGCGCGATGGGGGGTGACGTCGGAGGTGGCTCCGTGGAATATGCCTTCGCGCGAGAGAGGCGAAATTTCCGCTGTCCGTATCCACTTAAACAGGCGGGGCCCGCCCACCGGGTCGCTGACGAGCAGGCCCGGGGCTCAGGCCGTCTCCTACCTCCCGCTCGAACAGAGCAGAGGCAGGGGAGGCGAGGCCGAGCGGCGTCGGTGCTCTCCCAGGCGGCACAGGCCATCTCCGGCGGCGCCCGGCACACCGGAGGACTCAGCGCGCCGTGGCGCACCCGTACATGTGCTGCACGCCCATGGGGGAGCCCGGGAAGAGGAGGGCTTCGGGTGCGGCGGACCGGGGCTGACGGCAGGCTCGGCAAGGCGAGGAAGGCACGGGGAGGAGGGAATGGAGCACGGGGGGAGTTGGCGGTGGTGATGAGAGGGTGTGGGTGTGTTCATGGGGACGAGAGAGGGGTCAAGGCCCACGAATTTAAGCGGCGGCCGGCGGCTCGGCTCCGGCTATGGACGAGGTTGGAAGGCGTGAGGAGAGGAGTGGGTTGGTCCAGGGGATGCACGGGAGGGTGAGAGGGCCAAAGGAGTAGAGATGGGCTCGGGGTGGCCTTAAGTAGCTGACCCACGGCTCACCGTGGACGCGGCGCACGGGTGGCCGCGACAACGGCTCGGGAGGCCAGGAGAGAGGGCGAGGACTTGTCTGCGGCGTTAGTGGGGGTGGAGTAGGGCGCCAGGAAGAGATAGGAGGAGCGGGTCGAGCTCCGGGTGGAGCCACGAGCTCGCACGGCATTGGCTGGCTCGGGCGGCTCTAGGCACACGCGGCATGGGCAAGACAGAGGGGAAAAGGAGGGGGCCAGCGTCGTGGCGTGTTGCGAACGTCGAGGCACCTCGACTGGCACAAGGGGGAGGCTCAAGGTGGTCGGGGGACGTGGCGTCAATGGTCGCCTGCTCTGCCTCGCGCTCCAGAGCGCGTCTTTGGCCGACATCCACGGCTTTTCCGCGCGCACTCGCGCGTCCACTTGTGTCCAGTGGCTGTAGGAAGAATAAACAAGGGGGGAGGAGGCCTTGGATGCTCTGGGACCTGGCAGGAGTGAGAGAGAGGTGAGAAAATGGGAGAAATGCAGTTGTCCAGAGAAGAAAAATGGGATTCTCCCCCCCTTCATCATTTCTTCCTCGGGCAGCAAAGCACACAGGCGCTAGAGGGGGACTAGGAGGGGTCGTGGTAGAAAGTTGAGCCTACGGAGATTAGTGGAAGAGGCCAAAAATGGGATTTTTGTAAAGTGGCAGAAGGTGTTTGATGCTGGTTTGGGCAAGCAAATGGACTTCCCTTGTCATGAGGCTTGACAGGGTCAAATGGCATGAGAAAATAAGAGGTTCCACCAAGATTGAGTTCATTTGGGCAAAGTTGCCAATGCAACTTTTGTAAACCCTAGAAATCAACAGAAATGGACTTTCCAAGATTTACTTATGCAAATAAATTCTCCTTGATGCACCACTTGGTGTAGTGTCATCATTTGAGGATTTGAACATGTCCACAAAAATTCAGATCAAAAGGACACACTTGGCAATGTAGAGTTGTTCAAACTTGAATCTGAGCAGAGAGGGTTTTGGGGCACTTTTGTGAACCAAAGTTATTTTGATTGATATGAAACTTTGCAAGGTCATCACATTATGAATATGTGACTTGCTAGAATTTTCCTGGATTTATTTGAAAATATTTCTTATAGAAATATTTCAAATATTTGAAATGAGCTGAAATAGTTCTGGGGGGTTTTGTCCAATATTTTGACCATGACCATGTGTTAAAACTCATATATATGGACAATATATGTCCACTGAGCTTCCCTGATTTTTCTCAAATATTTTTGAATCTTTAAAATAATTTTAACCTATTAAAGACCATTTCTGGCCTAAAGAAAAAGCCTTTAAATAAAATAGGAAAATAACTTTTAAAATTATATTTTTGTGGTTTCTGGGTGTCCTATATCTAATAGGAGTCAAATATATTTTTGGAAAGATTTTTACTGCCCTTAATTAAGTACTTGCAGTGCAAACCTCAATTCAGGGGTTTTTGGAAAACTAATTTTTGAAAATACTATTTGGCCAAATTATTTTTGTAAGAAATTATTTTTATGTCCTATACACATGGCATGATCATTGGGAAAAGGTTTTGGATCAAGGGGAAGGAGTATAAGAGTTGGAGGATTTATTTGATTTTTAGAGCACTTGCAAACAGCAGTCAAACATTCAATCAAAGCAAAGACAAAACACTCAAAAGTTTTTGTCAAACCACATTTTATCATGATTTACTAGCTTAAGTGTTGTGGCATGAAAATCAGGGTGTGACACATCGATCACGGAGGGCTTCTACATCAACACCATAGCCCTTCCGATGATGTGTGAGTAGTTTGCCTCAGACCTTCGGGTCCATAGTTATTAGCTAGATGGCTTCTTCTCTCTTTTTGGATCTCAATACAAAGTTCTCTCCCTCTCTTGTGGAGATCTATTCGATGTAATCTTCTTTTTGCGGTGTGTTTGTTGAGATCGATGAATTGTGGGTTTATGATCAAGTTTATCTATGAACAATATTTGAATCTTCTCTGAATTCTTTTATGTATGATTGGTTATCTTTGCAAGTCTCTTCAAATTATCAGTTTGGTTTGGCCTACTAGATTGATCTTTCTTGCAATGGGAGAAGTGCTTAGCTTTGGGTTCAATCTTGTGGTGTCCTTTCCAAGTGACAGTAGGGGCAGCAAGGCATGTATTGTATTATTGCCATCGAGGATAACAAGATGGGGTTTTTATCATATTGCATGAATTTATCCCTCTACATCATGTCATCTTGCTTAAGGCGTTACCCTGTTGTTATGAACTTAATACTCTAGATGCATGCTGGATAGCGGTCGATGTGTGGAGTAATAGTAGTAGATGCAGGCAGGAGTCGGTCTACTTGTCTTGGACGTGATGCCTATATACATGATCATACCTAGATATTCTCATAACTATGCTCAATTCTGTCAATTGCTCAACGGTAATTTGTTCACCCACCGTAAAATACGTATGCTCTTGAGAGAAGCCACTAGTGAAACCTATGGCCCCCAGGTCTATCTTCATCATATTAATCTTCCAACACTTAGTTATTTACTTTGCTTTTTTACTTTGCATCTTTATCATAAAAATACAAAAATATTATCTTATCATATATATCAGATCTCACTCTCGTAAGTGACCGTGAAGGGATTGACAACCCCTTATCGCGTTGGTTGCGAGGATTTATTTGTTTTGTGTAGGCGCGAGGGACTGGCGCGTAGCCTCCTACCTGATTGATACCTTGGTTCTCAAAAACTGAGGAAAATACTTACGCTACTTTGCTGCATCACCCTTTCCTCTTCAAGGGAAAAACAACGCAATGCTCAAGAGGTAGCAATCTGATGTCTGCTTGTGCTTTATTATCATAGTGGCAAACTTTGATGCCCAGTGGATGTAATATGCCATGATTTCTTTATTGTATAGTCTAGATTTTTTCCTATTCATGATGCTGCAGTTATTTTAATGGACCATGATGCCGCAGTAAACCGGCCAAACCGTAAAATTACGGTACATAATCGGGCCATCATGCAAATCACTATGTATGATCCGCATCATGGGCCCCGTCATCTTGGTCCATTAACAGGCCTAAATGTAAACTGGCCCACTAGTAGATTTGGGCCTTTAATAGGCCAAGTAAACCGTCGGCCCTATTTTCCTAAGAAAACTCAATGGGCTTTTAGGAGGCTGAAAAGTAGGTTGGGCCTGGAAAGTGCCAAACAGCTCACTGGCCAGCAGCAGGCCGAAATAGACCCGGGCCCATGATTGTGCCAATCAAATCATGGGCTTATAATAGGCCAAAATTGTCTCGGTCCTTGTTTGGCCCAATCAGATTATCGTCTGTGAGCAGGCTGGATGCAAACGGGGCCATAGTTAGGCCCAACTATATGATGGGCTTTTAATAGGCCGAAATGTTAAACGGGCCTTTAACAGGCCGAAACTAATATCAGGCCGAATTACTAAATGGGCCTTTATCAAGTGGCCCCAAAAGCATAGCGTCCAGTTGACGGGCCGAATCTGATATGGGCCATAATTTAGCCCAAAACCTCTCAAAGGGCTGGACCTGATCTGGGCCATAATTTGGCCCAGAACGTGGGAGGATTTTAAGGGGCCGGATCTCATATGGGCCTTTATTAGGCCCAGAACATGGCAGACTATTAATGGACCGGATCAAATATGGGCCGGCATTTGGCCCAAAACATGGCAGCCTATTAATGGGCCGGCCTACTAGTGTCATCAAAATCTTTAGGGCCTTCAGCTGGGCCGATCCATTATGGTCGGCGAAATCTCATGGGCCTTTAGCTGGCCTGGCCCATTATGGTCTGCAAAATCTTGTGGGCCTTTAGCTGGGCCGGCCCGTTATGGTCCGCAAAATCTCGCGGGCCTTTAGCTGGGCCGGACCATTATGGCCCGCAAAATCTGGTGGGCCTTTAGCTGGGCCGGCCCATTATGGTCTGCAAAATCTCATGGGCCTTTTGCTGAGCTGGCCCATTATGGACCACAAAATCTTGTGGGCCTTTAGTTGGGCCAGCCCATTTAAACTTTATGGGCCACTTTTGGGCCGGTCCATGCGTCAACATTTCATAAGCACATCTCGCCCATTGGATGAGTGACACATGTGCCAACAGGGAGCTGACACGTGTTTCCTCCAGCCAATGATGATTTTACACGTGGAAAATCGCCATTGGTCCGGGCTGTTAACGGGTTATCGGATCCAAAACTAGACCCGATAGTTTAACGGTGTTCCATTACGGTGGATGCCACGTGCCGGTCACCCTTGATGAAAGCACTTCTGTAACACATGATTTTTCGTCATGGAAGTGGACACTTTCGTGATGATAATTTTGGTAATGTCATGGAACACTTCTGCGACAGCACAGGTATGACTATCTTGATTCTGTCATAAAATCGTCATGGATGTACATGCATGACAAAAAACGCGACCTACTGTGACAAACACGTATCATCACGGAAGTGTATTTTTTTGTAGTGTTTACCTCCTCTAGTTGCAACTCTAACAGCAAAGTCATGCATATTATGATTCATTTCATCAAGTAATTCTCTTTGAGATTTAGCAACTTGTTCTAATTGAGTTTGAACCATAGAAGCATGTTTTCCAACACCTCTAACATCATTTGATATTCTAGATAACAAGTCACTCAAGCGAGCAATCATATCAGAATTATATTTCAATTGTTTCATAACATTTGCATTGAAGTGACCTTGTTTTCTAATATAATTTTCAAACTCATAAAGGCATTGGCTAGGATGCATATTGTGAGGATTGTCATTTTCATTAAACTTCATAAGAGAATTTACCTCTACCACCTTAGGCATTGGTGGTGTATTAAGCCCATGTAGTTCTTCAATAGGAGGTAAATTTTTAACATCCTCGACTTTAATACCTTTTTCCTTCATAGATTTCTTTGTCTCTTGCATATCTTCGGGACTGAGATATAATATACCCCTCTTCTTCGGAGTGGGTTTAGGCGGTGGTTCAGGAATAGTCCAATCATCATAATTTTTCATTATTTTATTCAACAATTCTTCAGCTTGAGCAATAGTTAGTTCCCTAAAAACACAACCAGCACAACTATCTAGGAAGTCCCTAGAAGCATCGGTTAGTCCATTATAGAAGATATCAAGAATTCCATTTTTCTTAAGAGGATGATCAGGCAAAGCATTAAGTAACTGGCAAAGCCTCCCCCAAGCTTGTGGGAGACTCTCTTCTTTCGTTTGCACAAAATTAAATATTTCCTGTAAGGCAGCTTGTTTCATATGAGTAGGAAAATATTTTTCAGAGAAGTAATAAACCATATCCTGGGGACCACGCACACAACCAGGAGCAAGAGTAGTATTGTACCAAGCTTTAGCATCACCCTTTAATGAGAAAGGAAATAATTTGAGAATAAAGTAATAACGAGTTTTCTCATCATGTGTAAAAAGGGTGGCTATATGATTCAACTTAGTAAGATGTGCCACAACAGTTTCAGTTTCATAACCATGGAAATGATCAGATTCAACCAGAGTAATTAACTCTGGGTCGACAGAGAATTCATAATCCTTATCATCAATACAGATAGGTGAAGTAGCAAACTTAGGATCACATTTCAGTCTAGCATTCAGAGATTTTTCTTTATACTTGTGTAGTAATTTCTCTAGATCATCTCTATCATTGCAAGCAAGAATATCTCTAGTTGCTTCTTCACTCATAACATAACCTTTCGGTATCTTAGGCAATTCATATCTAGGAAGGCTAGTTCTAGCAGGTGTTTTAGGAGATTCAATTTCAAGCTCATCATCAGATTCAACAACATCATGTTGTATAACTCTAGCAATTTGTCTATCAAGAAATTCACCAAGTGGCACATCATCATTATCAAGAAAGGTACTAGCATCATCATAAGCATCATTCATATTAGAAGTAGCATCATCAATAACTTGCGACATATCAGAACTAATAGCATGTGGTGGTGTTGCAAGTTTATTCATAACAGAAGGTGAATCTAAAGCAGAACTGGATGGCAGTTCCTTTCCTTCCCTCGTCCTTGAGGGAAATATCTTAGTATTTGGATCCTTCAGATTCTTCATAGTGATAATATGATAATAATCCCAAGTGACTTAACAAATATAGCTATGCTCCCCGGCAACGGCGCCAGAAAAAAGTCCTGATAACCCACAAGTATAGGGGGTTGCAATAGTTTTCGAGGGTAGAGTATTCAACCCAAATTTATAGATTCGACACAAGGGGAGCCAATGAATATTTGAAGGTATTAGCAGCTGAGTTGTCAATTCAACTACACCTGAAGATTAATTATCTGCAGAAAAGTGATCAGTAGCAGAGTAGTTTGATAGTTTTGATAGTAGTGACAGTAGCAACGGTAACAGTAACAGTGGTAGCAATATTTTTTAGCAAGTGTAATAGTGATGGTAGCAGTAGTAACGCAGCAAAATCAATAAGGATAAATTCGTAGGCATTGGATCGGTGACTTGTTGGATGATATTCATCATGAGACAATTATAACCTAGGGTGATACGGCACTAGCTCCAGTTCATTTATATAATGTAGGCATGTATTTCATAAATAGTCATACGTGCTTTATTAAAAGAACTTGCATGCCATCTTTTGTCCTACCCTCCCGTGGCAGCGGGGTCCATATTGGAAACTAAGGGATATTAAGCCCTCCTTTTAATAGAGAACGGAACAAAACATTAACACATAGTGAATACATGAACTCAAACTACGGTCATCACCGTGAGTGGGCTTGGTTGTTGTCACTCTGGGGTTGCCGAATCATAATCGTAGTAGGTGACTATAACTTGCAAGATCAGATCTAGAACATGGATATAATAATGATAACATAAACGGTTCAGATCTGAAATCATGGCACACGGGCCCAAAGTGACAAGCATTAAGCATGGCAAATTCATAGCAACATCAATCTAAGAACATAGTGGATACTAGGGATCAGGCCCTAACAAAACTAACTCTATTACATGATGAATCTCATCCAACTCCTCACCGACTAGCGAGTCTACGAAGGAATTACTCACTCTCGGTGGGGAGCATCATGGAATTGGCGATGGAGAAGGGTTGGTGATGACGAAGAACGAAGATCCCCTCTCCGGAGCCCCATACGGACTCCAGATCTGCCCTCTTGAGGAAGAACAGGGCTTGGCGGCGGCTCCGTCTCGTGGATCACGATAATTCTTTCCCCCTGATTTTTTTCTAGAATAATGTGAATTTATAGTATCAGGGGGGTCATCAGCGGGGCCACCAGGTGGGTACAACCCACTTGAGCGTGCCAGGAGAGGGGGGCGCGCCCTGGTGGGTTGTGCCCACCCAGGGGCCCCTCTCCGGTGGGTCTTGGCTCCAAAAATTCTTATTATTGGTATAAAAAATCTTCAAAAAATTTCGTTTCATCCCGAGAACTTTTATTTCTGCACAAAAACAATACCATGGTAGTTCTGCTGAAAACAATGTCAGTCTGGGGTTAGTTTCATTCAAATTATGCAAATTAGAGTCCAAAACAAGAGGAAAAACGTGAGAAAAAGTAGATACGTTGGAGACGTATCAATGCTTTGTATGATGGGTCATGTGACCCCTATTTATAATGTGATGTTATGTATGGCTCTTCGGAGCCTCTTAAATAAATACTTTGAATCGTAGAGTTATGTTGTGATGCCATGTTGTATCTACACATATCGTGCCTATTTGTGTGTATGTTTGAAATGCATTGTTATGTGTGGGATTCAACACCTAGTTATCTGTCTTTCCTACAGGGAAATGCCTCCTAGTGCTTCCACTGAGCCTTGGTAGTTCACTACTACTCCGGAACACATGGATTGACCGGCATGTATCCTTCTTTGCTCCTGTGTGTGTCCCTACGGGGAAATGACATGCATTGTTCCTTTAAGTCCTTGTAGCTTGCTATGACTTCGGTTCATATACATTGATGACTGCCATGTGCATTGCTGGGTTAGCCATGCCTATCCGATTACGTTTGTGCCACCTTGGTTTATGACTTGTCATGTCGACCCGGATTCTCTATCATATGGATGCTAGCATCACAATCATATACATGAGCCAAAAGATGTAAACGGTCCCAGCCAAGGTAAAGGCGGCAGCCGTGGGTTACCGTGCATGAGGCCGTAAAGTGATATGATATGTTTTATGCTAGATCGTTGTGACTTAGGATCGGGGTCCCGACACGAGCCAAGAAGGCATCGTGGATGCTTGGAGGATATAGGACGTTGGGAATCATAATTCAACTACTGTTGACGTCAAATCGCTGTGGAAAATCGTGGATTGCTGAGTTTTACTATTTTATAGTTCCTTCAGCGCCCAGATTCCTTCATGCATTTCTTTGACAATAATTAATCCATTCACAGTTGTTTTGTCAAAATGAAATTAACTATAAAGTAACCACGAAACTTTTGGCCACCTAACATCTGATCCGTTCACCGTGGAAGTACACCGCTATGAAATGCTACTTTCCTATCAACAATCATGATAAAATCAAGCAATATTTTGGAATAGAACAGCTTCAAACAAAAGGGAGTCTGTTGTGTTAGATGTCAGGGACTTGTATTTCTTTATATTGTACGGATAGTTGTTTGATTCACAGCATTGTAATTTGTAATATGTATTTTTGAAAATTGCATTATGCTTTAAGAAAAGAATTCCACTGAGTCCTGTTTCTAGAAAATACATTTATGGTTTTTCATGGTGCTAGTATAAATATAAAGTAATTTTAAGTATTGTATGATGCAAATGAAACGAAAAATAAAGAAGTACGTACTCCATAAGTAGTAACATATGTGACATAACTGTAACTATTTAGAAAAAGAATATCAGAAACAAAAAAGGCTCGGAATAGAAGTTTCCGACCACGGTTGCCTTCTTCTTCCTTCCATCCTCTCCTCCATCCCTCTCACGGAAGAGAATAAGATAACCACCGCCATGCTCCCCCACATGCCCATGCCCGAACAATTCATCCCCATGTGCAAGCCCAATCGCCCCCGTGACCCAACGAGCCATCGAAGCCAATAGATTTTCCAACTACGCATGGAGCGAGAATTCAATCTTCGCGTGTGACCGGTCTCACCTGGAATTCCTGCAAGGATCCACCCAGGAAGAGGAACAGAGCAATCCCATCGCCACACATTTCTCCCCGCTCTTCGGACGGCGGAGCCGCCATAAACCTCCCCTAAAGCTCCTTCATTAGCCTCTGATCATCATCTGTTCCGCCAAGAATCCCCCAAGGCAAGAGGGCCCGCTCCAAGATCCGATCGTTTTGTGAGTTGTTCAATCGCAATCCCTGTAAATTTCCTAGGAAAGAAACCAGGGATCGTGGACGCAGGCGGGAGACAACTTCCATTTCCCATCGGTTGTTGGCGTGGCTCGCCGCGGTATTTTCTGACAAGGGGTGGGAAGGGAGGCCCGTACGGTTCTTGATCCCGTGGAGAGCCGCAGCTGTCGACTCCAATGCAGCCGGACCCTAAAGGCCCCGGGAGGGAGAAGGCGCACGCTCGGCTGCCGCCGCCGGTGACGGCGCCGTCGGTGGGGCGGCCGGCGTCGGTGCTGCCGCACAAGACGGCGAACGTGCGCGACCACTACCGCATCGGGAAGAAGCTGGGACAGGGGCAGTTCGGCACGACGTACCTGTGCGTGGACAAGGAGGACGGCGGCGAGTACGCGTGCAAGTCCATCCCCAAGCGCAAGCTGCTGTGCCGCGAGGATTACGAGGATGTCTGGCGCGAGATCCAGATCATGCATCACCTGTCGGAGCACCCCAATGTGGTTCGCATCCGCGGCGCCTACGAGGACGCCCTCTTCGTGCACCTGGTCATGGAGCTCTGCGCCGGCGGCGAGCTCTTCGACCGCATCGTGGCCAAGGGGCACTACAGCGAGCGTGCCGCTGCCCAACTCATCAGGACGATCGTGGGGGTGGTAGAGGGGTGCCACTCGCTCGGTGTCATGCATCGGGACCTCAAGCCGGAGAACTTCCTCTTCGCGAGCACGGCCGAGGACGCCCCACTCAAGGCCACGGACTTTGGGCTTTCCGTCTTCTACAAGCCTGGTTGGTTGCTATTTCGTTAAATTATTTGATTTGATTGATGCAACAATTAGCGATGCTCTTGGTGTTAAATTGATCTTGGTATTTACGGCAACCTTATCAATACGCCATTTGAATAGATTGCTCAGTTGAGGAATGAAAATATCCATATGGTTTATATTTAATTGACGAAAAATCAATATGATATGGTAGTTTGACGGAAAATCAATAATGCTACTCCCTCCGATCCATATTAATTGTAGCTGATTTGATTTAGTACAACGGTGGGAGCACTGTAAATGCTATGTGGTTTGACTGTTTTGATCTTTGAAGTCAATTTTATACTCTTTTACATAACGGAGGTATGTTACATAACCATATTTTTTTGTAATGTTGCCCAATAATCTGATGGAAATTCATAAAGTCGCAATAAGTAATTCTAGCCTGGATTAGAGGATAAGTTTGGTAAATGGGTATCAATACTTATATTGGTCAAATATGGTACAGTACAATATTGTGGGCTATGAAAGTGGTTTCCAGTTATTGACTTTGGCTGGGAAACATTAGCAATTTTGGGTATATGGCCTTCCATGGGCTGGACATCTAGCTTCTACGTATGTGCTTACTGTTGTGTTACTGTACCATAGTTAATTTTTCTTTTTGAAAGAAAGCCAAAGTTCAGCGCGGCTAACTAATCCACTAGTACCTTAGTTCATGAGACACAACTTCGTAGGATATGAAAGTACTCGTACATGTTAAGCTGTATTGCGAACTGCGATGTATGGATTCTTTTTGTCCTCCACGCTGAAAATTGCTGCAGACAGGAGAGCTTATGTTCACAGGGTTGCACTTTAAAGAATGACATCACTGCAAAAAATTTGATTGTGTTACAAGACGTTGCTTAATATTTTCTAGAACATATACACTGTTAACATGTCGGTGCAGCTAAATCTCTGGCCACCCACATGTTTACAAAATCGAGTCAATAACATGCCAAATAACAATACTTCCTGGCTCCATACATGGGCACTGAGCAGCAAAAGAATGTGAAACAGAATTACAGAAACAAGAACAAGATACAGTTTTATAGTCAATAAAACTAGACAACTGAAGGAACTTTGCTTCACGGAGCTGTTAAATGTGTATGTGAGGACATGTGGGACAACTTAGTGATTAATATTTTGTCAAGATAAATTTTTGTTGCTAGCAGAACAGAATTTGTCAAAGTCGCACCTGCGCTGCCATGCTTAATTTAGTGCATAGTGACTAGTTAATGGAATCTTGAGTTAATGCGGTCTACCATTTTATTTCGCTAGAAATGAAATGATTAATAGAACTTGCACTAAAAGTTTGTTGACAATGAAAACTCTCCCTTCTCGTTTTTCAGGAGATAAATTTGCAGATGTTGTTGGGAGTCCCTATTATGTTGCACCTGAGGTGCTTCTAAAATGCTATGGCCCAGAAGCTGATGTCTGGAGTGCCGGAGTAATTCTGTACATTTTGCTGTGTGGTGTACCTCCGTTTTGGGCAGGTAGATTATTTACTGTTCGAACCATTGAACTGCTAGGTCTAGATCTATTATCATTTGCCAACATTACCATGTTTGAGTGGATAAAATCTGTTCTTCTCCTCTCAGAAAGCGAAACAGGAATTTTCAAGCAGGTTTTGCGAGGTAAGCTTGACTTGGAAACTGAACCATGGCCTAGTATCTCTGATAGTGCTAAAGATCTAGTTCGTAAGATGCTTATCCGTGATCCTACAAAGAGAGAGACTGCTCATGAGGTTCTGTGTAAGTCTTGCTCTGTCCTTCCCTGTGTCACATAAGTGTATTTTTACTAATAATAACAATGCTGCATGCATCTCCGGATGCAGAGACGGGGGAGGTTCTCCCTTCCATTATCTGAAAGAAGTAATAACAATGGCATTTCCCATGTCAGGTCATCCATGGATTGTTGATGATTCTGTTGCACCTGACAAACCTATTGATTCTGCTGTTTTGTCAAGGCTGAAACACTTTTCTGCAATGAACAAGCTGAAGAAGATGGCATTGAGGGTATGGAATCTTTTTGTCCTGTTAGTGACATGTAGCAGACATTGCACGCTAAATTCACTACTCTGTCTTTGCACATCAGTAGAGTTAGTGCTCTATTACAACATTACATTATTGCTTCCTTTTTCTGACACTTCTATTATACATACAAACACTGACTAGAATGCGTTCACTGAAAATGGAAGTCTCAAGTGAAATTATTTCATAACTATCACGCATATGTAACGAAGGAAATTGAGATTTTAATAAGAAATATAAATTATTGTGTACCAATCTTGTCAGTGGGCCTTGTCTCTTTGTGATTTGTATGATTGTACAATCTTGTTTGCTTGGACTCTTGGTGAAGTGGCATCTCGCAGAATAATGTGGTAATATTTTTGCAACTGCTGAATAAAGATGGCAGCAAAGTGCAACGTGAATTATCTTGTACCTTGATCTTTTCAGGGACCAAGCGTGTTTGTGTTCTTGCAGGTCATTGCTGAAAGTCTATCTGAGGAGGAGATCGGTGGCTTAAAAGAATTGTTTAAAATGATTGATACTGACAATAGTGGGACAATAACTTATGAAGAACTGAAGGATGGCTTGAAAAGGGTGGGATCCGATCTAATGGAACCTGAAATCCAGTCTTTGATGGATGCGGTTAGTACTACAGTCTTGTTGAGTCCATAGGTCGTAATTGCAGTCCAGCACTTTTTAGATAGTAGTACGCACCATCGAGTTTTATCCATCTTTTTCAGGCTGATATTGACAACAGCGGATCCATCGACTATGGTGAATTCTTAGCAGCTACATTGCATGTGAATAAACTGGAGAGGGAGGAAAATTTGGTGTCAGCATTCGCATTCTTTGATAAAGATGGAAGTGGCTTTATAACGATTGATGAGCTCTCGCAAGCATGCGAGAAATTTGGCCTTTCTGACGTTCATCTTGAGGATATGATCAAGGATGTGGATCAAAATAATGTTTGTCTTTTTAGCATTGTTTTTCACCACTCCATTCTTCTCAGCTGTGACTTATAATAGACTTATCACTTGACATATAAATAATTTTGTAGGATGGACAAATTGATTACAGTGAGTTTGCGGCTATGATGAGAAAGGGTAATGCTGGTGGCTCCAGTGGGACCAGTGGGGCTGTTGGGGCAGGAAGGAGAACCATGAGGAACAGCCTGCATGTGAATCTGGGCGAAATATTGAGGCCCGGTGGATCCACCTAACTCGTATATGAGAGGGTTGTGCTTTCCAGATACTACTGTCTGAAGTGTTCACCTGGATCCATCGGAACAAGTGATATAGTTTGGCCACTGGGACGCTGTTGAATTTTACTAGTAGTGCTAAGTAGTTGAGCAAAGCATACTATGGTATTTTTAGTGTAACAAAAATTTAGGTGTTTGACATGCCATATAAGTTTCTTATTGTTTTATGATGATAAATTTATGTTTGTATCCATATCAACTTTTGTTGTTAAAGCACAAATTATTGTTGGGTTTTTCATTAAGGTAGGTATTGATTTTGTTCCATACGTATATTCTAATGGCTTGTGTTTTAAACATGTGCTTGTAATAGAGACAAATTTGTACGAAAATACACAGGTGAACATGGTTCCACGCGCACCCACATGAATAATAAATTCAAAGAAAATACTAGAAATAAACAAAAAATCTGAAATTTTGGGATATCAAACTGACATTGGGGTATTTTGGAGTGAAGAAAGTACAATCTGATGTTACTGTTCCTTTAAATAGTGTTTTTGAATATAGCACAGATTTTGTCTTTTTTGCCCAGATTGCCATGGGTGTCATTTCTTTGTGAAACATCGTACTCAAGTAGAATGGTCGATCATGTATACTACAAAAAGATTCAGTTTCGTTTTTAGTTTTTCTTTCGCATTTACTATTCATAGTGGGTGCATGTGGAACCATGTCCCAAAATATCATATCCCAAATTTTTACTATTAGTGTGAGTTATTACTTGAGTTGAAAGGGTGGGCGACACATAAGGTGCAACATTGCTCTCTAAGCCAGTGTGGAGTTGTAACCGTAAGTACAGATTTTGTGAGTCACAAATCACAAACTTTCTTAGATAACGAGCTAATATTGCATTCATTAAGGATTGAAATGTTGCAAGAGCATTAGTTAGCCCAAATGGCATAATTATGTATTCATAAAGGCCCATATCAATAGAGAATGCAGTTTTGGATATATCCTCAGAGGCCATCTAGAATTTGATGATATCCACTTCTCAGATCAAGCTTTGAAAATACTTTTGCTCCTTTCTATTTATCCAAAGGTCTTCTATCATTGGTATAGGGTACTTTCTTTTAACTGTAATTACATTGAGTTTGCTAGTGCAAAGCCTCCAATACCCATCTTTTTTTTTCACTAATAAGCTGGAGAGGGGTACGGGCTACTGTTTTGGTCTGCATAATGATTTCATAATTTTAGCCTCTGTTGTGAGTGGAATTGTGTGGTCACAAAACCTAGTAGGTGATAATGTAGAAGATTCACTGAATCACTACTTCTAGCATACCAAATTGCAGTATGCATATCTCTTGGTTTTAAATACTCCATGTGACTTGGAATATAAGGAGATAGCCTTGACACAAAGCTACTTACGTAGTAATCTCTAGGAATGGCTGGATTGTCTCTCCTCATTAGGTTCATAGCCTGCTCAAATGGATCAATGTAATCAGCCAATGTAGATGATTGCACTAGACTATGGAAAGTCTTCGCATTATCACACAAAGACGTCATAGAAAACCTCTTAATCAAGTAGGTAGATAACCTGACACAAGGCCGGGATGTTCTTAGCTAGAACCTTACTACATTGGGGTCTTTCATAATAGACTCTATGTATCGTGCACTAATGCATTCTGAGGTACCAGTGAGTAATAACAAGAAAATTTGGAAGTCAAAGATTCCACTAAAAGTTAAAATCATCATGTGGTATCTTTGTAGGGGAGTTGTGCAAATCAAACACAACCTTGCACGACGCAACTGGCCAGGACGTAAGCAGTGTTGCTTTTGCGCTCATGACGAGACAATCAAGCACCTCTTTTTCCAATGCAAGTTTGCACGTTCTACATGGCCAGTCATCCAAATAGCGTAAAATTTGTATCCGCCCACAAGTATTGCCAATATATTTGGTCATTGGTTGGACGGTATCTCAAATAAGTTCAAAACGCTAATAAGGGAGGGAGCGTATGCCTTACTTTGGTCGCTTTGCCTATGTAGAAATGATTTAATTTTTAATGAGAAAAATGCTCCTCTACAGATTATTTTCCGTTGTATGCACTTGCTTCGTATGTGGTCTACACTACAACGACCGGAGCACTAACCGTTGTTCAAGGTGGTGTGTACACGGTTGGAGCAGGCGGCTATGGAGGTTTTTTCCCAACATGGATGGCATTATAACCTCCGAATCGATCTACCTTCGTTTTTGACATAGGCATAGTGTCGGTCTATAGGACTCTATTGTTGCTGACTTGTCATTTTTGTTACTTTTCCTTTTGCCAGAATTTTGTTGTTTGGCCGTGTGCATCCTAATTATCTAGAGGCCGGGTGGTACTCATAATGTTTTGTATCCACTTGATGCTACATTTTAAGATAATAAAAGTGCCCTTTATAGAAAAAAGGTACATAACCAATGCCATGGCATATTGTTTGCAGTGTACCATGTGCCTCTCCACCATTGTATAGTTGGTCCTTTCAAATAGGATATACCTAGCTCAGTTATGTGCTCTGAAGGAGTTCTAGCGGATGCAAAATATTGCTCCAAGTTTTGTCTCCAAGCATTAACGTTTAGACCATCAAATTGATAGATATTTTACTTGGTAGGTTTGACAATTAACACTGCTCTTCTACGCTCAACTGGGGTAGTAGGTCTCTGCCTTCTGAAATTTCCTTCCACAACTTCCTTTTCCACATATTCTTCATACATTATTTGCTGCTATGCTATGTGGCCTTTGTTGGGGAACGTAGTAATTTCAAAAAAATTCCTACGCACACGCAAGATCATGGTGATGCATAGCAACGAGAGGGGAGAGTGTTGTCTACGTACCCTCGTAGACCGAAAGCGGAAGCGTTAGCACAACACGGTTGATGTAGTCATACTCCTTCACGATCCGACTGATCAAGTACCGAACGTACGGCACCTCCGAGTTCAGCACACGTTCTGCCCGATGACATCCCTTGAACTCCGATCCAGCCGAGTGTTGAGGGAGAGTTTCGTCAGCACGACGGCGTGGTGACGATGATGACGTTCTACCGACGCAGGGCTTCGTCTAAGCACCGCTACAGTATTATCGAGGTAGACTATGGTGGAGGGGGGCACCGCACACGGCTAAAAAAATCAAGCGATCAATTGTTGTGTCTATGGGGTGCCCCTGCCCTTGTATATAAAGGAGCAAGGGGGGGGGGGTGCGGCCGACCTAGAGAGGGGTGCGCCAGGAGGAGTCCTACTCCTACCGGGAGTAGGAGTCCCCCCTTTTCCTTGTTGGACTAGGAGAGAGAGGGAAAAGAGGTGGAGGAGAAGAAGGAAGGGGGGCGCCGCCCCCCTCTCCTTGTCCTATTCGGACTAGGGGGGAGGGGGCGCGGCCCATGCCCTGGCCGCCTCTCCTCTCTTTCCACCAAGGCCCACTAAGGCCCATTAAGTCCCCCGGGGGGGGGGGGGTTCCGGTAACCTCCCAGTACTCCGGTAAAATCCCGATTTCACCCGGAACACTTCCGATATCCAAACATAGGCTTCCAATATATCAATCTTCATGTCTCGACCATTTCGAGACTCCTCGTCATGTCCGTGATCACATCCGGGACTCTGAACAACCTTCGGTACATCAAAACATATAAACTCATAATATAACTGTCATCGAAATGTTAAGCATGCGGACCCTACGGGTTCGAGAACTATGTCGACATGACCGAGACATGTCTTCGGTCAATAACCAATAGCGGAACCTGGATGTTCATATTGGCTCCCACATATTCTATGAAGCTCTCTATCGGTCAGACCGCATAACAACATACGTTGTTCCCTTTGTCATCGGTATGTTACTTACCCGAGATTCGATCGTCGGTATCTCAATACCTAGTTCAATCTCGTTACCGACAAGTCTCTTTACTCATCCCGTAATACATCATCCCACAACTAACTCATTAGTTGCAATGCTTGCAAGGCTTAAGTGATGTGCATTACCGAGAGGGCCCAGAGATACCTCTCCGACAATCGGAGTGACAAATCCTAATCTCGAAATACGCCAACCCAACAAGTACCTTCGGAGACACCTGTAGAGCACCTTTATAATCACCCAGTTACGTTGTGACGTTTGGTAGCACACAAAATGTTCCTCTGGTAAACGGGAGTTGCATAATCTCATAGTCATAGGAACATGTATAAGTCATGAAGAAAGCAATAGCAACATACTAAACGATCGGGTGCTAAGCTAACGCAATGGGTCAAGTCAATCACATCATTCTCCTAATGGTGTGATCCCGTTAATCAAATGACAACCCATGTCAATGGTTAGGAAACTTGATAGAGGCAAAGGTGTCCCGTCTTTCGATGAGATGGTGGATTTCGCTTTGGTGGAAGTCGACTTTGACGATCCGACTACGAACGTGCGAGGACGTCGCGCCTTAGCAATCGCTAAACCAACTCCGAGAGGTTATTGACCATGCCGGAGCACGATCAACCTGACCACGAGGGTCTGTTTCCTGCGAGCAAACGAAGAACAAGCAAGAAACTGAGATTGCAATCTGGATATTGCGAATATAAGATGAAAGCTTTATTGATCAAGGTGGGGTTCTGTGACGCCTTTGTCTGGTCGTTGAACACAAACGAAGTACGCGAAGTTGCAGCTATGGCGAACTTTTAATCTAAACAAAACCCAAAGTCTAAACGATGCCCTAAGGGCTGTATATATGGAGGAAGAGGGGGGAATTTCGTGGCCCTTGGTGGAGGGGTCCGAAATCAACCATATCTCTTGTTTCCCCACACATACGGACTCTAAAAATAGCCTATACTTATGTAGTTCGAAATTACATGGGCCTGGCCCAATAATAAGGTGACGCAGCACCTAAAATAGCCTCGGGACGAAATTTATGAAGTGGCATCTTGTATATTTCGTCCAAGGCTTCATGCACCCATTATGGTGGCTTCAAAGTCCTGAAATCATCACTTGTAACTCCGTTCTTGTTCCCCTTGCGCATGCCATCATCTCCATGCTTGTTCTTGCTCCAATGTTCATCCTTCTCCAAGCTAGGCCCTTCATTTGTAAGCAAAACAAATGTATCCAATTTAGGCAGCATCATATTCTCATGAACATTAGAATCATTACCAAGAAACGAAAGTACCTGGTAATTTAGTTGGCGTGCACGAGCTCTAGTAATTGGTCCAGTATGTATAGCAGCAGGGGCTGTGGGTGTAACAATTGTATTGATGTCCTCATCATCCTCCCCTTCTTGAAATGAAGTCGTCCTCGACGGAAGTTCATCTTCCTCACCCAAATAAGGCTTCAAATCTGCAATGTTAAAAGTGGGACTAACCCCAAAATCTGCAGGCAGCTCAAGTTTATATGCATTATCATTTATTTTCTCTAACACCTTAAAGGGACCATCAGCACGTGGCATTAGCTTTGATTTGCGCAAATCAGGAAATCTATCCTTACGCAAATGTAACCAAACAAGATCTCCAGGTGCAAACACAACATGTTTTCTACCCTTATCTCCAGCAAGTTTATATTTAGCATTCATACGCTCAATGTTTTCCTTAGTTAACTCATGCATTTTTAAAATCAATTCAGCACGTTGTTTAGCATCAAAATTAACCTTCTCCGAAGATGGAAGAGGCAACAAATCAATAGGTGCACGAGGTAGGAAACCATACACAACTTCAAAAGGGCACATCTTAGTAGTAGAATGCAATGAACGATTATAAGCAAATTCAATATGAGGCAAGCATTCCTCCCACATTTTCTTATTATTCTTCAAAACAGCCCTAAGCATAGTAGACAACGTTCTATTGACTACTTCAGTTTGTCCATCAGTTTGGGGGTGACAAGTAGTACTAAAAAGCAGTTTAGTCCCCAACTTAGCCCATAAACATCTCCAAAAGTGGCTAAGAAATTTAGTATCACGATCTGAAACAATAGTATTTGGCACACCATGCAAGCGAATAATTTCACGAAAGAACAAATCAGCAACATTAACAGCATCATCGCTTTTATGACATGGTATAAAGTGTGCCATTTTCGAGAATCTATCCACGACAACAAATATGCTATCCCTCCCCTTCTTTGTTCGAGGTAAACCTAAAACAAAGTCCATAGATATATCCTCCCAAGGAACACTAGGTACAGGCAAAGGCATATATAAACCATGAGGATTGAGTCGTGACTTAGCTTTTTGACATGTAGTGCATCGAGCAATAAAACGCTCAACATCCCGTCTCATCTTTGGCCAAAAGAAATGTGTAGCAAGTACGTCCTCCGTCTTCTTCACGCCAAAGTGTCCCATTAATCCTCCTCCATGCGCCTCCTGCAACAACAAAAGACGAACGGAGCTAGCTGGAATGCATAGCTTGTTAGCACGAAACACAAATCCATCGTTAACGACAAACTTGTTCCACATTCTTCCTTCTTTACAATTCTGCATTACATCTTTAAAATCAGCATCATGCACATATTGATCTTTGATGGTCTCCAAACCAAATATTTTGAAGTCAAGTTGTGTAAGCATAGTATAGCGACGAGACAATGCATCAGCAATAACATTTTCTTTTCCCTTCTTGTGTTTAATGACATAAGGGAAAGTCTCAATGAATTCAACCCATTTAGCATGTCTACGATTCAGTTTAGCTTGACTTTTAATATGTTTCAAAGATTCATGATCAGAATGTATAACAAATTCTTTGGGCCATAAATAATGTTGCCATGTTTCTAAAGTCCGAACAAGAGCATATAATTCTTTATCATAAGTAGAATAATTCAGACTAGGCCCACTCAATTTTTCAGAAAAGTATGCAACAGGTTTGCCATCTTGTAATAACACACCTCCTAATCCAATTCCACTAGCATCACATTCAAGCTCAAAAGTCTTATTAAAATCAGGAAGTTGGAGTAAAGGAGCATGTGTCAACTTATCTTTCAATACCGTGAAGGCTTCTTCCTGTGCGGTACCCCAAACAAAAGGCACATCCTTCTTTGTAAGCTCGTTGAGAGGTGCAGCAATGGTGCTGAAATCTCTCACAAAACGCCTATAGAATCCAGCGAGGCCAAGAAAACTCCTCACCTGTGTGACCGTTTTGGGCTGCGGCCAACTCTCAATAGCTTCAATCTTGGCTTTGTCAACTTCAATTCCCTGTGGAGTAACAACATAGCCAAGAAAAGATACTCGGTCGGTGCAAAAGGTGCACTTCCCAAGGTTACCAAACAAACATGCATCACGTAGAGCAATAAAAACAGCACGTAAATGTTCCAAATGTTCTTCCAAAGATCTGCTATAAATCAGTATATCATCAAAATAGACTACCACAAATCGTCCAATGAAAGCACGTAAAACTTCGTTCATTAATCTCATGAAAGTACTAGGTGCATTAGTTAACCCAAAAGGCATGACTAACCACTCATATAATCCAAACTTAGTTTTAAATGCTGTTTTCCATTCATCTCCCAATTTCATACGAATTTGATGGTAGCCACTACGCAAATCAACTTTGGAGAATATTGTAGAGCCACTCAATTCATCAAGCATATCATCTAGCCTAGGAATAGGATGACGATAACGAATAGTAATATTATTAATGCCTCTACAATCAACACACATACGTGATGTACCATCCTTTTTCGGCACTAGAATAATAGGAACAGCACAAGGACTAAGGGATTCGCGTATATAACCTTTGTCGAGAAGCTCTTGTACTTGACGCATAATCTCCTTCGTCTCCTCTGGATTGGTATGGTATGGTGCACGGTTTGGCAATGAAGCACCGGGAATTAAGTCAATCTGATGCTCAATCCCTCGAATAGGCGGTAATCCCAGTGGCACGTCTTGTGGAAAAACGTCAGCGAACTCCTGCAAAATGTTAGTGACAGCAGGAGGCAAAGAGGAAGGCACGTCCTCGAATGAAAATAATGCCTCTTTGCACACAAAATCATAGCAAACAGATTTGCTGAAATCTAGCTCATCAATATCAGATTTGGTGGCAAATAAACATGCACTTTTCAATTTAATTTCAGAAGCAACACTAGATGGTTTATTATTAGGCTTCATTTGTTGCTCAAATTCTTTTGCCACAATCTGATTTTCACTCTTATTCTTCTCCTGTTGTGCTTTATTAGCTCTATTAATATCATCTTTCAAAATGGAATCAGGAGTCATAGGAAGCAAAGTAATATTTTTATCCTTATGAACAAGAGTATAGTGATTGTTTCTACCATGGTGTACAGAATTTTTATCAAATTGCCATGGTCTACCCAGTAATAAGGAACATGCTTGCATAGGTACCACATCACAATCAACATAATCAGCATATGTAGAGATACTAAAATGCACACGAACAGTACGTGTTACCTTAACCTTGCCGCTGTTGTTGAACCATTGGATGTAGTAAGGATGTGGATGTGGTCTTGTGGTGAGAGAAAGCTTCTCCACCATCTCCATGCTAGCCAAGTTGTTGCAGCTCCCTCCGTCTATTATGACGCGCACAAAACGTTCCTTCACAACTCCCTTGGTATGGAACAAATTGTGCCTCTGATTTTTCTCAGCTTGTGTGACCTGCACACTCAAAACACGTTGAGCAACTAAACATTCATACCTGTCAGCGTCTTCAGGAGCCATGTATTGCGTCTCATGATCAGAATCATCTCCACCATGTTCTTCACGTGTAATAAGAGCCAATGTCTCCTCATCATAGTCACTAGCGGACTCATATCCACCATCCGCGGTAGCAATCATCACACGCGGAGATTTGCATTCCCTCGCATAATGACCTCCTCCCTTACAACGACGACAAATAATATCACTTGTGTGCCCTGTTGATGCCATGGAAGAAGAAGAACGCTGTGCAGGCCCCGCAGGTGCGCTCTTGGCAGATAATGGTGGTTGTGCCTGTTTTCTTGTATCACGGCTGGAGGTGGCACCGGATGGAGGTGCTGGTGCAGTTGAAGTAGAAGATGCACGTGGTGTCCATGATGAAGGTCGGCCTGCAGAAAAGTTAGTTCGCCCCAATGCTTGTCGATCCTGCACTTCACGTTCAGCTTTACAAGCAAGATGGAATAAACGAGTGATATTAGTATACTCCTTATAGTCTAAAATGGTCTGAATCTCTCTATTTAATCCACCCAGAAAACGTGCAAGCATAGCTTCATTCTCCTCAACAATACCACATCTAATCATGCGAGTTTGTAATTCCTGATAATATTCTTCTACAGAATTTTTCCCTTGTCTTAAACGCTGCAATTTTTGAAGCAATTCACGTTGATAATATGGTGGAACCCAACGCGTACACATAGCAGTTTTCAAAGCAGCCCAAGTAGTTGGAATAGGATATAATCTACAATGTTCAGACCACCATACACATGCAAAACTAGTGAAAGCACAAACAGCAGCAGCAACTCGTCTCTCCTCAGGATATTGTAAACATGTAAATCGTTGTTCAGTTTCTAACTCCCAAGTAAGATATATATCTGGAACATATCTACCCTCAAATGGTGGAATATTCAATTTCAGTTTAGGAATATGGACATCATCGCGTACCTGAGGTGGTGGTGCAGGCCTACCATGACGAATATATACCTGAGGTCGACCTGCTGGTGGTGGTGCTGGTGGATGCTCGTAGATCTGATTTTGATCAACCTCATCCTCATAATCACCCGCATACTCATCATCCTCCTGGGTACCAGCAGGAGCAGTAGCAGGAGCCAAAGAAGCACCAACAGCAGTAGCAGCGGCACCAGAAGTTTGTCCTGTCTCAATAGGAACACGCTGTGCTCGTCCATACTGATTCGGAAGGGGGCGTAGTTGTTGTTGTTGCAGAGGTGCGACAGGTGCAGCCGGTGGTGGAAGACGCGCAAGCAGTTCATTAAATCTGTTATCAAGCTTTGTTTCGAACGTCTTCTCAAGGCCAGTGATCTTCTCCATGGCCTCTTCAAAATTGTTCAGCACATCTTGTACCTGTTCAGTCATCATTTGCTGAAACTTATCATGAAGCTCCTTGTTCGATAAGTTATCCCAGTCAATCTCGTCGGCTTGTGATCCTGGCATGGTTAGCAGCAATAGAAACACACAAGAATATGATCCTACAGACTACTAAGAAGTGGTGGTGGTGTATCACAAATCCGTCAAGCAAAGCTCAAATTCTTACCAGTTCTTACCCAGCAGCAGGTGGTGATCGGCAACCGTTGTAGTCAAAAACTCTCAAAGCTTGGATAGAGCGATTACCAGGGAGAGTCGAACACACGACGTAGATGTATGTGGAGCTGGGAAGGCTTATAGTATGGTAGCAAAAAGGGTCAGCAATAATCAATTCAGAGATGCAAAGTTGAATAAATGCTCAACGACGGTACTGTGCTGGTCCTAGGCTAGACTGTGCTAGAGACGCGAGCCTAGAACACCAACAAAATCACGGCGCGGCACGTAAACAAGGGAAAAGCACACTCTGAATTTTTTTTTTCGCTCTTTTTTTTTGCGAAAAAGCACTATAATGACGAGTGTCTCAAAACTCTTCCTAGCTCAAACTGACAGGATGGGCACAAAATTTTTCGACCAATTTTTTTTTTTTCGACTGCCCGGACCCAAAAACTGGAAACGGGTCAAAAAAAACTTCCTATAATGGCACCTGTCTCAAAACACTCAGAAACACCTAAAAATAGGATAGCCAGAAATTTTTTCGAAAAATGCGTTTTCGAAAAATTTTGGGCCTAAACGGAGCGTGGCTACCCGACTCTTTTTTTTTCCGAAACCTACTCCAGCAAGGAAACACGAATCGGAATCTAGATGGATCCCGAAAACAAACCTAATAAGCAAGGAACTCGGATTGGTGGTGGATATATGGTGGTGGTATATGGCAGCGGTGGTGGTAGCGGTGGTAGTATATGGATATGGATCGGTGGTGGTATATGGGCACGGATTGGTGGTGGTATATGGATACGAATTCGGAGCGGTGGTGGTAGATGGCAGGGGCGATGATGATGGTGCGGCGGCGGCGTGACAACTTATGACCAGAACTCGAAACTCTAAAAGACTAGACTCTAAGACCAGCAACTAGACACGACGATGCAACCGCAAATTCAACAAAGCAAAACCCTAAAAAGATTATGCAAAGGCTCAGATTGGTTCGGATATGATGAACTAACCCTAAATTTTTTTGTGTGGCTTTTTCGTGGACTGTAGGTATGAAGAACAGACTCGATCTAAACTACGAAAAACTGTAAAATCTCACCGAGCAACCTGGAAATCTGATACCACTTGATAGAGGCAAAGGTGTCCCGTCTTTCGATGAGATGGTGGATTTCGCTTTGGTGGAAGTCGACTTTGACGATCCGACTACGAACGTGCGAGGACGTCGCGCCTTAGCAATCGCTAAACCAACTCCGAGAGGTTATTGACCACGCCGGAGCACGATCAACCTGACCACGAGGGTCTGTTTCCTGCGAGCAAACGAAGAACAAGCAAGAAACTGAGATTGCAATCTGGATATTGCGAATATAAGATGAAAGCTTTATTGATCAAGGTGGGGTTCTGTGACGCCTTTGTCTGGTCGTTGAACACAAACGAAGTACGCGAAGTTGCAGCTATGGCGAACTTTTAATCTAAACAAAACCCAAAGTCTAAACGATGCCCTAAGGGCTGTATATATGGAGGAAGAGGGGGGAATTTCGTGGCCCTTGGTGGAGGGGTCCGAAATCAACCCTATCTCTTGTTTCCCCACACATACGGACTCTAAAAATAGCCTATACTTATGTAGTTCGAAATTACATGGGCCTGGCCCAATAATAAGGTGACGCAGCACCTAAAATAGCCTCGGGACGAAATTTATGAAGTGGCATCTTGTATATTTCGTCCAAGGCTTCATGCACCCATTATGGTGGCTTCAAAGTCCTGAAATCATCACTTGTAACTCCGTTCTTGTTCCCCTTGCGCATGCCATCATCTCCATGCTTGTTCTTGCTCCAATGTTCATCCTTCTCCAAGCTAGGCCCTTCATTTGTAAGCAAAACAAATGTATCCAATTTAGGCAGCATCATATTCTCATGAACATTAGAATCATTACCAAGAAACGAAAGTACCTGGTAATTTAGTTGGTGTGCACGAGCTCTAGTAATTGGTCCAGTATGTATAGCAGCAGGGGCTGTGGGTGTAACACTTGTATTGATGTCCTCATCAAAACTTAACCATCTTTGATCAATGAGCTAGTCAAGTAGAGGCATACTAGTGACACTCTGTTTGTCTATGTATTCACACATGTATTATGTTTCCGGTTAATACAATTCTAGCATGAATAATAAACATTTATCATGATATAAGAAAATAAATAATAACTTTATTATTGCCTCTAGGGCATATTTCCTTCAGTCTCCCACTTGCACTAGAGTCAATTATCTAGATTACACAGTAATGATTCTAACACCCATGGAGTCTTGGTGCTGATCATGTTTTACTCGTGGAAGAGGCTTAGTCAACGGGTCTGCAACATTTAGATCCGTATGTATCTTGCAAATTTCTATGTCTCCCACCTGGACTAAATCCCGGATGGAATTGAAGCGTCTCTTGATGTGCTTGGTTCTCTTGTGAAATCTGGATTCCTTCGCCAAGGCAATTGCACCAGTATTGTCACAAAAGATTTTCATTGGACCCGATGCACTAGGTATTACACCTAGATCGGATATGAACTCCTTCATCCAGACTCCTTCATTTGCTGCTTCCGACGCAGCTATGTACTTCGCTTCACACGTAGATCCCGCCACAACGCTTTGTTTAGAACTGCATCAACTGACAGCTCCACCGTTCAATGTAAACACGTATCCGGTTTGCGATTTAGAATCGTCCGGATCAGTGTCAAAGCTTGCATCAATGTAACCGTTTACGATGAGCTCTTTGTCACCTCCATAAATGAGAAACATATCCTTAGTCCTTTTCAGATATTTCGGGATGTTCTTGATCGCTGTCCAGTGATCCACTCCTGGATTACTTTGGTACCTCCCTGCTAGACTTATAGCAAGGCACACATCAGGTCTGGTACACATCATTGCATACATGATAGAGCCTATGGCTGAAGCATAGGGAACATCTTTTATTTTCTCTCTATCTTCTGCAGTGGTCGGGCATTGAGTCTTACTCAATTTCACACCTTGTAACACATGCAAGAACTCTTTCTTTGCTTGATCCATTTTGAACTTCTTCAAAACTTTGTCAAGGTATGTGCTTTGTGAAAGTCCAATTAAGCGTCTTGATCTATCTCTATAGATCTTGATGCCCAATATGTAAGCAGCTTCACCGAGGTCTTTCATTGAAAAACTCTTATTCAAGTATCCCTTTATGCTATCCAGAAATTCTATATCATTTCCAATCAACAATATGTCATCCACACAATAATATTAGAAATGCTATAGAGCTCCCACTCACTTTCTTGTAAATACAGGCTTCTCCAAAAGTCTGTATAAAACCAAATGCTTTGATCACACTATCAAAGCGTTTATTCCAACTCTGAGAGGCTTGCACCAGTCCATAAATGGATAGCTGGAGCTTGCACACTTTGTTAGCTCCATTTCGATCGACAAAACCTTCTGGTTGCATCATATACAACTGTTCTTCCAGAAATCCATTCAGGAATGCAGTTTTGACATCCATTTGCCAAATTTCATAATCATAAAATGCGGCAATTGCTAACATGATTCGGACAGACTTAAGCATCGCTACGGGTGAGAAGATCTCATCATAGTCAATCCCTTGAACTTGTCGAAAACATTTTGCAACAAGTCGAGCTTTATAGACAGTAACATTACCGTCAGCGTCAGTCTTCTTCTTGAAGATCCATTTATAATCAATTGCTTGCCGATCAACAGGCAAGTCAACCAAAGTCCACACTTTGTTCTCATACAAGGATCCCATCTCAGATTTCATGGCTTCAAGCCATTTTGCGGAGTTTGGGCTCACCATCGCTTCTTCATAGTTCGTAGGTTCGTCATGGTCTAGTAACATAATGTAACGCCCTCGATGTGGCTATATCTCCTACATGTCGAAGCACGACTTAGAGGCATAACCGCATTGAAAGCAATGTCGCAAGTAAGGTAATCTTCACAACAACCCATGTAAATAGATAATAAAAGGGAAGGTAGATAGTTGGCTTACACTCGCCACGTCAAACAAAGTACATAAATAGCATTACAATCATCCAATCACTCATGGTCCGACTACGGTACCAAAATAAAAGATCAACCCCAACAAGCGACATGGTCCCGATCGCCCCAACTAGGCACCACTACTGATCATCAGGGAAAGACACATAGTAGCGATGGGAGGCTTCATCGAACTCCCACTTGAGCTCAAGCGCATCATCTGGAACGGAGTCATCAGGCCATGCATCTGGTTTGGAAGTAATCTGTGAGCCACGGGGACTCAGCAATCTCGCACCCTTGCGATCAAGACTATTTAAGCTTATAGGTAAGGTAAGGTAATATGTGGAGCTGCAGCAAGCGACTAACATATATGGTGGCTAACCTGTTCGCAAAAGAGAGCGAGAAGAGAAGGCAAAGCACAAACGAAGAACTAGAGAACCAACCTACGACAAAACATTACTCCAACACCGTGTTCACTTCCCGGACTCCGCCGAGAAGAGACCATCACGGTAGCACACACAGTTGATTCATTTTAATTAAGTTAAGGTTCAAGTTGTCTACAACCGGACATTAACAAATTCCCATCTGCCCATAACCGCGGGCACGGCTTTCGAAAGTTCAAATCCGTGCAGGGGAGTCCCAACTTAGCCCATCACAAGCTCCCACGGTCAACGAAGGATAAACCTTCTCCCGAGACATTCCGATCAGACTCGGTATCCCGGTTCTACAAGACAACCTCGACAAAGATAAAACAAGACCAGCAACACCGCCCGAATGTGCTGACAAATCCCGATAGGAGCTGCACATATCTCGTTCTCAGGGCACACTTAGATAGGTCAAGCTACGAGTAAAACCAACCCTCGAGTTTCCCCGAGGTGGCTCCGCAGGCTGCCCAGTTCGGACCAACACTCAGAGGAGCATTGGCCCGGGGGGGGGGGGGCAGTTTAAATAAGATGACCCTTGGGCTCCAGAAACCCAAGGGAAAAAGAGGCTAGGTGGCAAATGGTAAAACCAAGGTTGGGCATTGCTGGAGGAGTTTTATTCAAGGCGAACTGTCAAGGGGTTCCCATTATCACCCAACCGCGTAAGGAACGCAAAATCCAGGAACATAACACCGATATGACGGAAAACTAGGGCGACAAGAGTGGAACAAAACATTAGGCAAAAGGCCGAGCCTTCCACCCTTTACCAAGTATATAGATGCATTAAGATAACAAGATAATATAGTGATATCCCAACAAGAAAATAATGTTCCAACAAGGAACGATCTCCAATCTTCACCTGCAACTAGCAACGCTATAAGAGAGGCTGAGCAAAGCGATAACATAGCCAATCAACGGTTTGCTAGGACAAGGTGGGTTAGAGGTTTGACATGGCAATTTGGGAGGCATGATAAGCACGTGGTAGGCATCATAGAATAGGCATAGCAAAAGAGCGAACATCTAGCAAAGCAAAGATAGAAGTGATTTCGAGGGTATGATCATCTTGCCTGCAAAGTTGTCAGAGTTGACTGGATCCTCGAAAGCAAACTCAACGGGCTCCTCGTTAGCGAACTCGTCTCCCAGCTCTACCCAAGAAAGACAAAACAAGCAAGAGGAACACAATCAACCACGTGCAAAGCTTAAACAACATGATGCAAACATGGTATGCTATGCGAGATGCGATATGTGATGCATATGCAAGATTTGACAAGGAATGAATGAACCTGGCCTCAACTTGGAAATCTAAGAGTGCCACTGGAAAGGTGAGGTGATTTCGGTTGAAATCTATATAAAGAACACTGGAATCGGAGACACGGTTTGGAAATGGCAAGCAAAACGAATATGGCACCGGTCTGCGATATACAGCAAGTAGCCATCTAAATGCATCGAGATAAATATGCTACAGCACTCAAACAAGACAACAAAATACATGGAAGGGATCCATTCATAAAGCTTAACAAAAGATGAACACTGAGCTACGGCCAATTCATCCATTAACAGGTCCAAACAAGCATAGCAAAAGTGCAATTGATAAACAGATTTCAGACTTAGTGAAATTAACACTAGTCTGGAATTTCAGATCAGGTAGCACACTTTGGAGCATGACAACTATATGCTACAGGAACTTAACATGGCAAAACAAGGCATGGCATGGAGCTACTCAAAGAGCTTAACAAAAGTCCCTTAGTGACCTTGAGCCAAAGGGGATCAGAAAATACAATTGCAAGCATGTGAACATGGCAAAAACATAATCAGATCACAGACTTAGTGAAAAACTAGAGCATACAAATCTGTTAACAAGTAGGCATGTTTACGAGCTCGATGCACTCACTACAGAGCAAGACATGACAATCTAAGCATACACCCATCAAGAATACACATTTTATAAGCTATACATGGCAAGAACAACAACATAGCATGCACGGATCAACAACAACATCCCCGGAAAAATCGCTAACAAGTAGACAATCTGTCAGGAATTATGAAATAGAAAAAGTAGAGCTCGATTCACTCAAGCTAGGGTGCTCCATAATTGCAAACAAAGACATGGTTGGATAGAGCACTACAAGATTAACAAAACATCCTTACCAATCATCCTCAAAAGAGGCACGGATCACTAGGAAACAACATGAACATATGGCATATTGAGAAAAACAGATCAAGGACTTAGTGGGATTTCTAAGTCCCTGAAATCAGCGTTAACGAATGCACCACTTTGCAAGCTTGTGCTAGTCACCACACACATCACAAAAATACATGGATAGCACCTCTGTAAAGATGGCAAAGCATATAACAAAACACATGTAGAGAGCTTAGGAGCATATCATGCACACATTAATCATGGCAAAAATGACAAATAGCTATTTAGTGCAGCAGATCTGACAATTAACTCAAATAGCACTCTTCCAACAGCATTTCGGGCATCAAGATGAGCTCTAATGAAAACGACGCAGTGAGATGAAATGATGTACTCTCTGAGACGAATAGTTTGATATGCTACACACGCAAAACGAAGCTACGGATGCGGAGATACGATGCGTCAAAGTATGCAAAAAAAACTGGAGAGGGGAAAAAGTCAACCCTCTAGTGTTTGGATCCAGATCTGGATCGGGGTGGCACGCTTTACGAGGATCGCCGGAACAGGAGCTCGCCGGAGGACTTGCCGCGGGGAGGAGGGAGACGCGGCCGGCCGGCTTCGGAGGTGGCCGGAACGGCGGAGGAGCTCGCCGGAGCGCTCCCAGCGACGAGGGCGACGCGGAGGCGTGGGACGACCAGGAGGCGTGGCGACCGGGCGGCGGCGCCGAGCTTGCCGGCGGCAGGGTGCGTGGTGGCGGATCGGCGAGGCAGGCGGCGTGCGGCAGGAGGAAGGAGGCGGGGCGCGGGCGCGGGGCGCGACCCGATTGACTTGGCGAAGAGGGCCCGCCCTGGGCCGAGACGGGCCGGCGGCAGGAGGAGTGGCCGGTGCCACGTGGCGGCCTCTCAGTGGCCGTGGGCGGCGGCGGACGCGGTGTCCGGCTCGCGACGGGGCGAATTTTAGGGTTTCGGGGGGAGAGAAGAACCGTGGATCTCGAAGGAGGACCTATTTATAGGCATAGGAGGAGCTAGGAGTGTCCAAGTGAGGTGCGGTTTTCGGCCACGCGATCGTGATTGAACGCTCTAGATGATGGAGAGGGTTTTGGTGGGTTTTGGGCCAAATTGGAGGGGTGTTGGGCTGCAACACACACGAGGCCTTCTCGGTCCCTCGGTTAACCGTTCGAGTATGAAACGAAGTCCAAATGGTACAAAACTTGAAAGGCGGTCTACCGGTAGTAAACCAAAGACGCTTGGCAAGTCTCGGTCCAATCCGGAAATGTTTAACCCCCACACACGAAAAGAAGGTAGAAATGACCACCGGAGGAGATAGGAGCGTCGGAATGCAAAACGAACAACGGGGAAAATGCTCGGATGCAAGAGACGAACACGTATGCAAATGCAATGCACATGATGACATGATATGAGATGCGTGACAACGACAACAACACACGGAGACAAAAAAAACCCGAACCCGAGGAAATAAAATAACTTAGCACTGGAAACGGCAAGAGTTGGATTACATACTAGGTAAATCACATCCGGGGTGTTACAACACTCCACCACTACGAAAGGATCTCGTCCCGAGATCTAGGACTGGAAGAACGCCGGGTACTCAGAACGGAGGTGATCCTCACGTTCCCAGGTGGCTTCACGGTCGGAATGGTGTGACCACTTGACTTTGAGGAATTTGATTGACTTATTGCGAGTCTTGCGTTCAGTCTCTTCAAGAATAGCCATGGGGTGGTCACGATAAGAGAGATCTTCTTGGAGATCAATGTCTTCGAAGTTGATGGTACGGTCAGGTGTCTTGAAGCACTTGCGGAGCTGAGAGACATGGAACACGTCGTGCACATTTGCAAAGTTTGAAGGAAGCTCGAGTTGATAGGAGAGATCGCCTCTCTTGCTGACGATCTTGAAAGGACCCACATATCTAGGGGCAAGCGTCCCTTTGATACCGAAGCGATGAGTACCTTTTATTGGAGAGACGCGGAGGTACACATGATCTCCGATCTCGAAAGCCAAATCACGGTGCTTACTATCATAGTAGCTCTTCTGGCGCGATTGCGCTGCTTTGAGATTATCACGAATGACTTTACACATTTCCTCTGCCTCTGTGATTAACTCATTTCCCAGAAGTTGACGCTCACCGGTTTCAGACCAGTTGAGTGGAGTACGGCACTTCCTGCCATACAGAATTTCAAATGGGGCCTTGCCCGAACTTGCTTGAAAACTGTTGTTGTAGGAGAATTCAGCATATGGAAGACAATCTTCCCACTTCATGCCGAAGGATATCACACAAGCCCTGAGCATATCTTCAAGAATCTGATTGACACGCTCGACGTGACCGCTAGTCTGAGGGTGGAAAGCTATGCTGAAGCGGATGTTGGTGCCCATGGCCTTCTGAAAAGACTCCCAAAACTTGGAGGTAAAGATGTTGCCACGGTCTGAAGAGATCACCTGTGGAATACTATGCAGCGAGACAATCCGAGAGGTATACAGCTCCGCCAATTGAGCTGCAGTGATTGACTCTTTGATAGGTAGAAAGTGAGCCACTTTAGTGAGTTTGTCGATGACAGCGGATATAGCATCATTGCCATGCTTGGACTTTGGAAACCCAGTCACGAAGTCCATCTCAATGTGGTCAAACTTCCATTTTGGAATGGCAAGAGGTTGGATGAGACCAGCTGGCCTTTGGTGTTCTGCCTTCACTCTTCTGCAGACATCACACTCATTCACGAACTGAGCAATCTCGCGCTTCATTCGAGTCCACCATTAAGCCTGCTTGAGGTCCTGATACATCTTCGTACTCCTAGGGTGTATGGAGAGGAGTGAATTGTAAGCCTCGTTCATGATAACCTTACGAAGATCACCTTTGGGCACAACAATATGATCCTCGAAGAAGAGAGTATCCTTATCATCAAGGCGGTAGCACTTGTACTTGGGTTGACTCTTGGCAATCCCAATCTTCACCTTCTTCACCATAGCATTAAGAAGTTCAACCTCGCGAATCTGCTCTTCCAAGGTAGGAGAGACTTCAAGGTTGGCGAGGAACCCTTGAGGAACAACTTGCAGATTGAGTTTGCGGAAAGCTTCACAAAGCTCGGGTTGGTAAGGCTTGAGAATCAGACTGTTGCAGTAAGTCCTCCTACTCAATGCGTCAGCAATCACATTGGCCTTGCCTGGAGTATAGTCGATACTCGGATTATACTCTTGAATCATTTCGACCCAACGAGTCTGCCTGAGGTTGAGATTAGGCTGAGTGAAGATGTACTTGAGACTCTTGTGGTCAGTGAAGATGTCCACTTTTCTTCCCAATAAGAGATGTCTCCAAGTCAAAAGAGCATGCACAACTGCCGCCAACTCGAGGTCATGAGTGGGGTAGTTCTTCTCGTTGGGCTTCAACTGGAGAGAGGTATAAGCCTAAACTTTCTTCTCTTGCATCAACACTGCACCAAGACCTTGAAGAGATGCATCGCAGAAGACCTCGAACGGTTTGGGTTCATCAGGAGGAGTCAGAACTGGAGCAGTGACCAATTTCTCTTTCAAAGTGTTGAAAGCGATGTCACATTTCGGAGACCAAACCTACTTGACGTGCTTCTGGAGAAGGTTTGAAAGAGGCTTCGTGATCTTTGAAAAGTTCTCCACGAACCTTCGACAGTAGCTTGCGAGACCGAGGAAGCTACGGAGTTGCTTCACGTTCTAAGGTGGTTGCCAATTCACAATTGCAGACACCTTCTCAGGATTAACCGCAATGCCCTTGGCAGAGATGATATGACCAAGAGAAAGAACCTCATCGAGCCAAAATTCGCACTTTGAGAACTTGGCGTAGAACTGGTGTTCCCTGAGCTTATCAAGTACCAAACACAAATGCTTGGCATGATCTTCCTTGTTCTTTGAAAAGACCAGAATGTCGTCGAGATAGACCAAAACAAAGTCATTTGTGTAGGCGTTGAAGATGAAGTTCATCATGCGAGAGAAAGTCGGAGGAGCGTTGACGAGGCCAAAAGACATGACAGTGTATTCATATGAACCATAGCTTGTCCTGAAGGCCGTCTTGGGAATATCTTGCTCATGGATTCGAATCTGGTGATAAACCATACGGAGATCAAGCTTGGAGAATACTTGGGCACCTTTGAGTTGTTCGAACAACTCATTGATGTTGGGAAGTGGGTACTTGTCCTTGATAGTCTTCTTGTTCAATGGACGGTAGTCAACACAAAGTCGGCCCGTTCCATCCTTCTTCTTCACAAAAAGTACTCCACAACCCCACGGAGAAGAACTAGGTCGGATGAGACCCATTCTCTCTTGAATATCGAGTTGCTTCTTCAGCTCCTTCAACTCTTCAGGTCCGAGCTTGTAAGGACGCTTGCAAACCGGTTTCGTGCCAGGTTCAAGATCGATGACGAATTCAACTGGCCGGTGCGGAGGCATTCCTGGAAGCTCTTCTAGAAAGACGTCTTGATATTCGCAAACGACTGGAATTTGCGAGATGGCATCCAGTTCACCCTTCTCATTGAGAGAAAACAGACGGATTGTATCATCACGAGCGGCAAAGACAATTACATTCTTAGACGAATGAGTTAACTGAATCTGCCTGGCAGCACAATCAAGATGCGCCTTGTGCTTAGAAAGCCAATCCATTCCGAGAATAAGATCAATATCCGAATTACCAAGAACCACTAGAGAAGAAAGAAACTTGTAGTCGCCCAACGTGATAGTAACATCCGGGGCCATAGCGCTTGCATTCATGAATTTACCCGGAGAAACAACGGATAACTGACTAGGCAAATCTTGTAAAGGCAACTCATGCTTAGAAACAAATGGTCTCGAGATGAAACAATGCGATGCACAAGTGTCAAAAAGAACTTTTGCAGGAACATCGTTAACAGGAAGGTTACCCATGATGACATCTGGCGAGTCCTCTGCCTGAGCTACATTCAGCAAGTTGACCTTGGCGTGCTTGGGGTTATGCTTGACCACAGCTGTACTTGCCGATCTCACAGGAGGAGGAGGAGGGAGACACCTCTGATTGAAGAACTTGTTGGCATAGTGACCCTTCTATTGGCACTTGTTGCACGTGACCTCTGAAAGCGGACGGTGATACGGAGCACTCGATCTTGGAGCTTGAGACGAAGTCTTGTTCTGAAAGCCAGGGTTGGGTGGGTGGGAAGATCCACTGCCACCTTTGCTCTTTTGCTGATACGGCTGACGGAACGGAGGAGGAGGAAGCCAATACTTCTGCTGCTTAGCCACTTGAGTAGAGGAAGAAGGAGTAGCATCTCTGACTCGCTTCTTAGAAGCATCACACTTCAGTTGAGTAGCCTCTTGCTTCAATGCCATGTTGTAGAACTCATCATACCTCCTGGGCTCAAAGAGAACAAGAGCTAGCTGGATTTCTTCTCTGAGACCACCCTTGAACTGGTATATCATGCTTTTTTCGTCAGGGACGTCCTGCTTAGCAAAGCGAGCGAGCTTCTGAAACAACTTGTTGTAGTCATAGACAGACATAGAGCCCTGCTTCAGGTTGCGGAATTCCCACGCTTGCTTTCAACCACGCTCTGAGGAATATGATGAGCTTTGAAGTCTTGACGGAATTCATCCCAGGTAATCACACTGCCTCCTTTGGAATCTTTGTACTGCTGGAACCATTCTGCAGCTTGGTCTTTAAGTTGGAAGGAAGCGAACTTGACAAAGTCCTCAGGCCTGACGTTACTGCACTCTAAATGCTTGCACAAGTCCACGAGCCAATCGTCAGCATCAGTTGCCTCAACACAATTGCTGAAGGTCTTTGGCTGGTTAGCAAGGAACTAGTTGAGTGTAGCAAAGTGATTCTGATTGTTGCCCTGGTAGCCTTGGTTGCCTTGGTTCGCTTGGTTGCGCTCTTGAAGAATTTGCATGATCAACTGCATGTTTGCATTGGTTGCGGCCATCAGAGCTTGCCATGCCTCCGGAGGTGGAGGTGGTGGTGGCGGATCAGGATTCGGAGTCGTGCGCATTGGAGGAGCCATCCTGAACAGATTGACATCCATTAGCACATTGACAGATAAAATTGAAGCTGAATCCAACGGGTTGAAATTGCAACATATAGTCTTCACATCGGAACAAAATGAACGAATGCATTCCAATTGAAATGATCACATATCCATAAATTGAGAAGCCACTTAGAATTTAGGTAGAGGAATAAATCAACAAGGTACGGAACAAGAACGAATACTCGGTAAAGATCACCCAATCTCCAACCAAATATCCGTGGAAGAAGAACTAGAGCTACAAGAATTCCCACCTATGAAACTCCCGAACCTTTCCGGTTATGCAATCAGGTGTTGGGGATACAGGGGAAGCATAATATCTCACCCAAATCTAGCAAATCCTACATCCAGCTGTGTCCATCCTTCAACACATAACCGAGAAAAACTTCGGAAACTGTCTACCTCAACCTTCGAAAAGCATCCGTTATACAAGTTATGGCAATACTCCCGAACTCCCGCCCCAGTACTGGGTGGCGTCAAGGTTATCTCACCAACAACTGCATAAAAGAGATTTTCGATGTCGGCGAACTAAACTCAGGTATTCCTGAACTGCAACGATAAAATTGTGACGACAACACCTCGGAGCTCAACTCCCCGGGACACTGCCACAACCCCTAAATGATAGCAGGCACCTAGAACAATGTTCTCGTCACAAATCGATCGGAACGATTCCAAGATACCCGCATGATCCTAATTTTTTTGTGAAATTTGAGAAGAGAAGAGTCAAAACTCTACGTCAGGATGCCTTACCAGAGCGATGAAGGGACTGGGGAGTAAAAAGAATTCCTAAACTCTCCGATATATAATTCTTAAATGACTCAAAACATTTTTTTTCTAGACTCAACAATGGCTGCTAATTCGATCAAGCAGTGGGGGCTCCTAAGGTCGGGGAAGGCTCTGATTACCAACTTGTAACGCCCTCGATGCGGCTATATCTCCTACGTGTCGAAGCACGACTTAGAGGCATAACCGCATTGAAAGCAATGTCGCAAGTAAGGTAATCTTCACAACAACCCATGTAAATAGATAATAAAAGGGAAGGTACATAGTTGGCTTACACTCGCCACGTCAAACAAAGTACATAAATAGCATTACAATCATCCAATCACTCATGGTCCGACTATGGTACCAAAATAAAAGATCAACCCCAACAAGCGACATGGTCCCGATCGCCCCAACTAGGCACCACTACTGATCATCAGGGAAAGACACATAGTAGCGACGGGAGGCTTCATCGAACTCCCACTTGAGCTCAAGCGCATCATCTGGAACGGAGTCATCAGGCCCCGCATCTAGTTTGGAAGTAATCTGTACGGGGACTCAGCAATCTCGCACCCTCGCGATCAAGACTATTTAAGCTTATAGGTAAGGTAAGGTAATATGTGGAGCTGCAGCAAGCGACTAGCATATATGGTGGCCAAGCTGTTCGCAAAAGAGAGCGAGAAGAGAAGGCAAAGCACAAACGAAGAACTAGAGAACCAACCTATGGCAAAACATTACTCCAACACCGTGTTCACTTCCCGGACTCCACCGAGAAGAGACCATCACGGTAACACACACAGTTGATTCATTTTAATTAAGTTAAGGTTCAAGTTGTCTACAACCGGACATTAACAAATTCCCATCTGCCCATAACCGTGGGCACGACTTTCGAAAGTTCAAATCCATGCAGGGGAGTCCCAACTTAGCCCATCACAATCTCTCACGGTCAACGAAGGATAAACCTTCTCCCGAGACATTCCGATCAGACTCGGTATCCCGGTTCTACAAGACAACCTCGACAAAGATAAAACAAGACCACCAACACCGCCCGAATGTGCCGACAAATCCTGATAGGAGCTGCACATATCTTGTTCTCAGGGCACACTCAGATAGGTCAAGCTACGAGTAAAACCAACCCTCCAGTTTCCCCGAGGTGGCCCTGCAGGCTGCCCAGTTCGGACCAACACTCAGAAGAGCACTGGCCCGGGGGGGGGGTTTAAATAAGATGACCCTTGGGCTCCGGAAACCCAAGGGAAAAAGAGGCTAGGTGGCAAATGGTAAAACCAAGGTTGGGCATTGCTGGAGGAGTTTTATTCAAGGCGAACTGTCAAGGGGTTCCCATTATCACCCAACCGCGTAAGGAACGCAAAATCCGGGAACATAACACCGATATGACGGAAAACTAGGGCCACAAGAGTGGAACAAAACACTAGGCAAAAGGCCGAGCATTCCACCCTTTACCAAGTATATAGATGCATTAAGATAACAAGATAATATAGTGATATCCCAACAAGAAAATAATGTTCCAACAAGGAATGATCTCCAATCTTCACCTGCAACTAGCAACGCTATAAGAGGGGCTGAGCAAAGCGGTAACATAGCCAATCAACGATTTGCTAGGACATGGTGGGTTAGAGGTTTGACATGGCAATTTGGGAGGCATGATAAGCACGTGGTAGGCATCGTAGCATAGGCATAGCAAAAGAGCGAGCATCTAGCAAAGCAAAGATAGAAGTGATTTCGAGGGTATGATCATCTTGCCTGCAAAGTTGTCAGAGTTGACTGAATCCTCGAAAGCAAACTCAATGGGCTCCTCGTTAGCGAACTGGTCTCCCGGCTCTACCCAAGCAAGACAAAACAAGCAAGAGGAATACAATCAACCACGTGCAAAGCTCAAACAACATGATGCAAACATGGTATGCTATGTGGGATGCGATATGTGATGCATATGCAAGATTTGACAAGGAATGAATGAACCTGGCCTCAACTTGGAAATCTAAGAGTGCCACTGGAAAGGTGAGGTGATTTCGGTTGAAATCGATATAAAGAACACCGGAACCGGAGACACGGGTTGGAAATGGCAAGCAAAACGAATATGGCACCGGTCTGCGATATACAGCAAGTAGCCATCTAAATGCATCGAGATAAATATGCTACAGCACTCAAACAAGACAACAAAATACATGGCAGAGATCCATTCATAAATCTTAACAAATGATGAACACTGAGCTACAGCCAATTCATCCATTAACAGGTTCGAAAAAGCATGGCAAAAGTGCAATTGATAAACAGGTTTCAGACTTAGTGAAATTAACACTAGTCTAGAATTTTAGATCAGGTAGCACACTTTGGAGCATGAAAACTATATGCTAGAGGAACTTAACATGGCAAAGTAAGGCATGGCATGGAGCTACTCAAAGAGCTTAACAAAAGTCTCTTAGTGACATTGAGCCAAAAGGGATCATAAAATACAATTGAAAGCATGTGAAGATGGCAAAAACATAATCAGATCACAGACTTCGTGAAAAACTGGAGCATGCAAATCTGTTAACAAGTAGGCATGCTTACGAGCTCGATGCACTCACTAAAGAGCAAGGCATGACAATCTAAGCATACACCCATCAAGAATACACATTGTTCAAGCTAGAAATGGCACGAACAACAACATATGATGCACGGATCAACAACAACATCCTCGGCAAAATCGCTAACAAGTAGACAATCTGCCAGGAATTACGAAATAGCAAAAGTAGAGCTCGATTAACTCAAGCTAGGGTGCTCCATAATTGCAAACAAATACATGGCTGGATAGAGCACTACAAAAGTAACAAAACATCCTTACTGATCATCCTCAAAAGAGGCACGGATCACTAGGAAACAACATGAACATATGGCATATTGAGAAAAACAGAACAAGGACTTGGTGGAATAAGTCCCTGAAATCAGCGTTAACGAATGCACCACTTTGCAAGCTTGTGCTAGTCACCACACACATCACAAAAATACATGGATAGCACCTCTGTAAAGATGGCAAAGCATATAACAAAACACATGTAGAGCTCAGGAGCATATCATGCACACATTAATCATAGCAAAAATGACAAATAGCTATTTAGTGCAGCAGATCTGACAATTAACTCAAATAGCACTCTTCCAACAGCATTTCGGGCATCAAGATGAGCTCGAATGAAAATGATGCAATGATATGAAATGATGTACTCTCCGAGGCGAACATTTTGATATGCTACACGCACAAAACAGAGCTATGGATACGGAGATACGATGCATCAAAGTATGCAAAAAAATAACTGGAGAGGGGAAAAAGTCAACCCTCTAGGGTTTGGATCCATATCAGGATCGGGGTGGCACGCTTTACGAGGATCGCCGGAACAGGATCTCACCGGAGGACTTGCCGCGGGGAGGAGGGAGACGCGGCCGGCCGGCATCGGAGGTGGCCGGAGCGGCGGAGGAGCTCGCCGGAGCGCTCCCGGCGACGAGGGCGACGCGGAGGCGCGGGACGACCAGGAGGCGCGGCGACCGGGCGGCAGCGCCGAGCTCGCCGGCGGCGGGGCACGCGGTGGCGGATCGGCGAGGCGGGCAGCGCGCGGCCGGAGGAAGGAGGCGGCGCGCGGGCGTGGGGTGCGGCCCGGTTGACTTGGCGGAGAGAGCCCGCCCTGGGCCGGGACAGGCCGGCGGCGGGAGGACTGGCCGGTGCCACGTGGCGGCCTCTCAGTGGCCGCAGGCGGCGGCGGACGCGGTGTCCGGCATGGCGGACATGTCCGCCTCGCGACGGGGCGAATTTTAGGGTTTCGGGGGGAGAGAAGAACCGTGGATCTCGGAGGAGGACCTATTTATAGGCATAGGAGGAGCTAGGAGTGTCCAAATGAGGTGCGGTTTTCGGCCACACGATCATGATCGAACGCTCTAGATGATGGATAGGGTTTTGGTGGGTTTTGGGCCGAATTGGAGGGGTGTTGGGCTGCAACACACACGAGGCCTTCTCGGTCCCTCGGTTAACCGTTGGAGTATCAAACAAAGTCCAAATGGTACAAAACTTGACAGGCGGTCTACCGGTAGTAAACCAAAGCCGCTTGGCAAGTCTCGGTACAATCCGGAAATGTTTAACCCCCACACACGAAAAGAAGATAGAAATGACCACCAGAGGAGATAGGAGTGCCGGAATGCAAAACGGACAACGGGAAAAATGCTCGGATGCAAGAGACGAACATGTATGCAAATGCAATGCACATGATGACATGATATGAGATGCGTGACAATGACAACAACACACGGAGACAAAAAAACCCAAACCCGAGGAAATAAAATAACTTAGCGCCGGAAACGGCAAGAGTTGGATTACATACTAGGTAAATCACATCCGGGGTGTTACACATAACTTCTAGAACAGGATTACCGTACTACTCTGGCGCGGATCTTACTCTGGTTGACCTACGAGGTTCAGTAACAATTTGATCTAAAGTTTCATGATCATCATCATGAACTTCCTCACTAATTGGTGTAGGTGTCGTAGAAACCGGTTTCTGTGATGAACTACTTTCCAATAAGGGAGCAGGTACAGTTACCTCATCAAGTTCTACTTTCCTCCCACTCACTTCTTTCGAGAGAAACTCCTTCTCTAGAAAAACTATGAATTTAGCAACAAAAGTCTTGCCTTCGGATCTATGATAGAAGGTGTACCCAACAGTCTCCTTTGGGTATCCTATGAAGACACATTTCTCCGATTTGGGTTCGAGCTTATCAGGTTGAAGCTTTTTCACATAAGCATCACAACCCCAAACTTTCAGAAACAACAACTTTGGTTTCTTACCAAACCACAGTTCATAAGGCGTCGTCTCAACGGATTTCGATGGTGCCCTATTTAAGGTGAATGCGGCCGTCTCTAAAGCATAACCCCAAAATGATAGCGGTAAATCAGTAAGAGACATCATAGATTGCACCATATCTAGTAAAGTACGATTACGATGTTCGGACACACCATTACGCTGTGGTGTTCCAGGTGGCGTGAGTTGCGAAACTATTCCGCATTGTTTCAAATGAAGACCAAACTCATAACTCAAATATTCTCCTCCACGATCAGATCGTAGAAACTTTATTTTCTTGTTATGATGATTTTCAACTTCACTCTGAAATTCTTTGAACTTTTCAAATATTTCAGACTTATGTTTCATTAAGTAGATATACCCATATCTGCTTAAATCATCTGTGAAGGTGAGAAAATAACGATATCCGCCATGAGCCTCAACATTCATCGGACCACATACATCTATATGTATGATCTCCAAAAAATCTGTTACTCTCTCCATAGTTCCGGAGAACGGTGTTTTAGTCATCTTGCCCATGAGGCACGGTTTGCAAGTACCAAGTGATTCATAATCAAGTGGTTCCAAAAGTCCATCAGTATGGAGTTTCTTCATGCGCTTTACTCCGATATGACCTAAACGGTGCCACAAATAAGTTGCACTATCATTATCAACTCTGCATCTTTTGGTTTCAATATTATGAATATGTGTATCACCACTATCGAGATTTAGCAAAAATAGACCACTCTTCAAGGGTGCATGACCATAAAAGATATTACTCATATAAATAGAACAACCATTATTCTCTGATTTAAATGAATAACCGTGTTGCATCAAACAAGATCCAGATATAATGTTCATGCTCAACGCTGGCACCAAATAACAATTATTTAGGTCTAATACTAATCCCGAAGGTAGATGTAGAGGTAGCGTGTCAACAACGATCACATCGACTCTGGAACCATTTCCCACGGGCATCGTCACCTCATCCTTAGCCAATCTTTGCTTAATCCGTAACCCCTATTTCGAGTTGCAAATATTAGCAACAAAACCAGTATCAAATACCTAGATGCTACTGCGAGCATTAGTAAGGTACACATCAATAACATGTATATCACATATACCTTTGTTCACCTTGCCATCCTTCTTATCCGCCAAATACTTGGGGCAGTTCTGCTTCCAGTGACCAGTCTGCTTGTAGTAGAAGCACTCAGTCTCGGGCTTAGGTCCAGACTTGGGTTTCTTCTCGTGAGCAGCAACTTGCTTGCTGTTGAAGTTCCCCTTCTTCTTCCCTGCCCTTTTTCTTGAAACTGGTGGTCTTATTGACCATCAACACTTGATGCTCCTTCTTGATTTCTACCTCCGCTGCCTTTAGCATTGCGAAGAGCTCGGGAATTGTCTTATCCACCCCTTGCATATTATAGTTCATTACGAAGCTCTTGTAGCTTGGTGCAGTGATTGGAGAATTCTGTCAATGACGCTATCATCCGGAAGATTAACTCCCTGTTGAATCAAGTGATTGCAGTACCCAGACATCTTGAGTATATGCTCACTGGCAGAACTATTCTCCTCCATCTTGCAGCTGTAGAACTTATTGGAGACTTCATACTCTCAATCCGGGCATTCTTTTGAAATATTAACTTCAACTCCTGAAACATCTCATATGCTCCATGACGTTCAAAATGTCGTTGAAGTCCCGGTTCTAAGCCGTAAAGCATGGCACACTGAACTATCGAGTAGTCATCAACACGTGTCTGCCAGGCATTCACAATGCTGCAGTTGCTAGTGCAGGTGGTACACCTAGCGGTGCTTCCAGGACGTAATTCTTCTGAGCAGCAATGAGGATAATCCTCAAGTTACGGACCCAGTCCGTGTAATTGCTACCATCATCTTTCAACTTTGCTTTCTCAAGGAACGCATTAAAATTCAACGGAACAACAACACGGGCCATCTATCTAAAATCAACATAGACAGGCAAGATACTATCAGGTACTAAGTTCATGATAAATTTAAGTTCAATTAATCATATTATTTAAGAACTCCCACTTAGATAGACATCCCTCTAATCCTCTAAGTGATCACGTGATCCATATCAACTAAACCATGTCCGATCATCATGTGAGATGGAGTAATATCAACGGTGAACATCACTATGTTGATCATATCTACTATATGATTCATGCTCGACCTTTCGGTCTCCATGTTCTGAGGCCATATCTATTATATGCTAGGCTCGTCAAGTTTAACCTGAGTATTCCGCGTGTGTAACTGTTTTGCACCCGTTGTATTTGAACGTAGAGCATATCACACCCGATCATCACATGGTGTCTCAGCACGAAGAACTTTCGCAACAGTGCATACTCAGAGAGAACACTTATACTTTGATAATTTAGTGAGGGATCATCTTATAATGCTACCGTCAATCAAAGCAAGATAAGATGCATAAAAGATAAACATCACATGCAATCAATATAAGTGATATGATATGGCCATCATCATCTTGTGCTTGTGATCTCCATCTCCAAAGCACCATCATGATCACCATCGTCATCGGCGCGACACCTTGATCTCCATCATAGCATTGTTGTCGTCTCGCCAATCTTATGCTTCCATGACTATCGCTACCGCTTAGTGATAAAGTAAAGCATTACAGGGCGATTGCATTGCATACAATAAAACGACAACCATATGGCTCCTGCCAGTTGCCGATAACTCGGTTACAAAACATGGTCATATCATACAATAAAATTTAGCATCATGTCTTGACCATATCACATCACAACATGCCCTGCAAAAACAAGTTAGACGTCCTCTACTTTGTTGTTGCAAATTTTACATGGCTGCTACGGGCTTTAGCAAGAACCGTTCTTACCTACGCATCAAAACCACAATGATAGTTTGTCAAGTTGGTGATGTTTTAACCTTCACAAGGACCGGGCGTAGCCACACTCGGTTCAACTAAAGTTGGAGAAACTGACACCCGCCAGCCACCTGTGTGCAAAGCACGTCGGTAGAACCAGTCTCGCGTAAGCGTACGCGTAATGTCGGTCCGGGCCGCTTCATCCAACAATACCGCCGATCCAAAGTATGACATGCTGGTAAGCAGTATGACTTATATCGTCCACAACTCACTTGTGTTCTACTCGTGCAAATGACATCTACGCATAAAACCTGGCTCTGATACCACTGTTGGGGAACGTAGTAATTTCAAAAAATTTCCTACGCACACGCAAGATCATGGTGATGCATAACAACCAGAGGGGAGAGTGTTGTCTACATACCCTCGTAGACCGAAAGTGGAAGCGTTAGCACAATGCGGTTGATGCAGTCGTACGTCTTCACGATCCGACCGATCAAGTATCGGACGTACGACACCTCCGAGTTCAGCACACGTTCTGCCCGATGACGTCCCTCGAACTCCGATCCAGCCGAGTATTGAGGGAGAGTTTCGTCAGCACGACGGCGTGGTGACGATGATGACGTTCTACCGACGCAGGGCTTCGCCTAAGCACCGCTACAGTATTACCGAGGTAGACTATGGTGAGGGGGGCACCGCACACGGCTAAAAGATCAAATGATCAATTGTTGTGTCTATGGGGTGCCCCCTGCCCCTGTATATAAAGGAGCAAGGGGGGTGTGGCCGGCCTAGAGAGGGGCGCGCCAGGAGGAGTCCTACTCCAACTGGGAGTAGGACCCCCCTTTTCCTTGTTGGACTAGGAGAGAGAGGGGAAAGAGGTGGAGGAGAAGAAGGAAGGGGGGCGCCGCCCCCTCTCCTTGTCCTATTCGGACTAGGGGGGAGAGGGCGCGTCCCATGCCCTGGCCGCCTCTCCTCTCTTTCCACCAAGGCCCACCGGTAACCTCCCGGTACTCCGGTAAAATCCCGATTTCACCCGGAACACTTCCGATATCCAAACATAGGCTTCCAATATATCAATCTTCATTTCTCGACCATTCTGAGACTCCTCGTCATGTCCGTGATCACATCTGGGACTCCGAACAACCTTCGGTACATCAAAACATATAAACTCATAATATAACTGTCATCGAAACGTTAAGCGTGCGGACCCTACGGGTTCGAGAACTATGTAGACATGACCGAGACATGTCTCCGATCAATAACCAATAGCGAAACCTGGATGTTCATATTGGCTCCCACATATTCTACAAAGATCTTTATCGGTCAGGCCACATAACAACATATGTTGTTCCCTTTGTCATCGGTATGTTACTTGCCCGAGATTCGATCGTCGGTATCTCAATACCTAGTTCAATCTCGTTACCGGCAAGTCTCTTTACTCGTTTTGTAATACATCATCCCACAACTAACTCATTAGTTGCAATGCTTGCAAGGCTTAAGTGATGTGCATTACCGAGAGGGCCCAGAGATACCTCTCCGACAATCGGGGTGACAAATCCTAATCTCGAAATACGCCAACCCAACAAGTACCTTCGAGACACCTATAGAGCACCTTTATAATCACCCAATTATGTTGTGACGTTTGGTAGCACACAAAGTGTTCCTCCGGTAAACGGGAGTTGCATAATCTCATAGTCATAGGAACATGTATAAGTCATGAAGAAAGCAATAGCAACATACTAAACGATCGGGTGATAAGCTAACGGAATGGGTCAAGTCAATCACATCATTCTCCTAATGGTGTGATCCCGTTAATCAAATGACAAAACCCATGTCAATGGTTAGGAAACTTAACCATCTTTGATCAATGAGCTAGTCAAGTAGAGGCATACTAGTGACACTCTGTTTGTCTATGTACTCACACATGTATTATGTTTCCGGTTAATACAATTCTAGCATGAATAATAAACATTTATCATGATATAAGGAAATAAATAATAACTTTATTATTGCCTCTAGGGAATATTTCCTTCAGCCTTGACTATGTGCACCTTCAAGTCTTGTATTGCCATAATTAGGATGTCCATAGGGTGTTTTCGGGGTGACATCCAAGTTAAGCTCTTTTCCTGTATGATCCCTTAACACTCTAGAGCCTCTAGCTGCTACACTAATAGGGGTTGCTTTGTTTGAAGCACTATATTGGTCAGATTGTTCTTTAGTTACATCCTCTTCTTGTAACCGAGGATCCAAAAATAGGGGTCTAAAATTGGCCAGGATCTTGTCGAAGTTCTTTTGCATTGTGAGAGATTTTCTATTCACCGTTGCTAGTAACTCCTCAAACTCCTTACGATATTCTTCTTGATTTCTCTATAAGCTTTTGACATCGAGCTCGAGAGACTCCAATTCCAGATTTTGCGTTGTCCCTTGAATTAGTCACTTTTGGCCATCTTGCTTTCTTGTATACGCACACTTGTAGAAAAGGACAAGGGTTGGGAAGGGAGGGATTCAGTCGGTGTCCTCCTCTCACCAGTCTACCACCGCCTTTCACCTCCTACTCTGCGGCTCGTCTTCAAAAGATGCACGGTCAGGTAGCAGGGGTTGCTAATTTAATGCTGAAGAAACACTCTTCATCAACCAAACTGTGCCGCTGACTGCACCCAAACTGATGCACGGAAGTACTGTAGCTTGCCACAGGCAGTTAGGTTTACAACTCGATTACATCAAGATGGTCTCGGAATGAATGGAGAATGTGGCCTTATAGCCATTACAATAGGGAGCAGATGAAAAGTAAGACTGAAAGAAGAAAAAAGTGCATGATGGGGCAACAATGATGCTCGAGAGCTTGGGGACCGTCTAATGCTTGATCGACGTGACAAAGATGCTCACGAGGTTAACCGGTATCTAACTAGGAGAGCCGTTAGATGCTTGATGGACGGCTCAGGATCCATCCGGAATGCGGGAACAGGGGAGCCGGTGATAGATTCAGTTAAGTTTAGTTACAGAACCTGACAGTGAGTCAGAAATCACATACTACTACTGTGCTAGCAAGCAGCTCACAGCTTGCAACTGTTGGAATTTTGCTAGTAGGCCTTTGGCCCAAAGCCCAACTAAAATTCTGAAATTCTCTTAGCCCATTCATGCACACATGTGAGTGGAGTGAGTGAGGCTAAAGTTTAGTCCCACCCCGGAAGTTCAGAGAGAGTTGCACCTCTTTATAAGGTGAGCTCTTCTACCACTTGTATGAGCATGAGAAGAGGAGACCTACACGCGCGGTCCTCCTCCTCGATCGCCTCGCCACGCCACGCCTCATCACGACGCGCCGCGGGTTGCGGGATTGAGCCGAGCCGAGGACAGAGCTATGCACGTTGTCTACATTTTTGCTGCATGGGAAAATTAATGAGTCATTAATTAATAATTAACGGACGCGTTAATTACTGAACCGTTTCCGATTCTTTTGGATCGTGACAACTGGGACGTGGGGTTTACTCCCACGACCTACCCGGCCTGCACTATATAGTCAGGCAGACATCTACCCTAGCCGCCGCCGCTTCGTATGGTTTCTCACCACCGTTCCAAATCATTGCGCCGCCAAGCAAGTCTTCTCCATCCCTCCTTCTGGCGTGCACCGCGAGAAGGGACAGCAGGCCTCCGGAACCCCGCCTCTCGTGATCCTGTACGGGAGAGGGGCGATCAAGTTTTTGGGGAGCGCACTCGCGCGACTCCTGGCAGCGACGACTTCACGAACGACGACTTCTTCCCCGACCTCGGCAACCTCATCCTCGACGACATGGGCGACAACATCAACGCCGGCGGTGCTGCACCCGCTGCACCGTATGTGATTCTATCCTTCCTGTTCGAGATCATGGTAGAATTCATGCTTCTAGTATGTGCCCTAGATGTGATATGTTCATCTGCTATGCTAGTTCGCATGATTAATTTAATCTCTGCTGCTGTGGTCATGATTTATCTTTTGTTTATTCGGATTAAATCTCGTAGTAATTTGCTCATATTTTCAACAATCCAAAAACCTGATTATAGGCAATTTACTCCGAGTGGTTTTGCTGCGCATCTGAGAATACGTGCCGAGACCGATGTGCTGCTATGATGTAACGCCCCGAGACCGATGTGCCAGGTGTCATCCAGTTATTCGCTGTTGTTGCGTTGTCATTGCTTGCGTGTCATGCATTGCATATCATGTCATCATGTGCATTTCATTTGCATACATGTTCGTCTCAGGCATCCGAGCATTTTCCCCGTTGTCCGTTTTGCTATCCGGCGCTTCGTTCTCCTCCGGTGGTCATTTCTACCTTTCTTTCATGTGTGGGGATTAAACATTTCCAGATTGGGCCGAGACTTTCCAAGCGGCCTTGGTTTACTACCGGTAGATCGCCTGTCAAGTTTCGTATCATTTGGACTTTGTTTGATACTCCAACGGTTAACTGAGGGATCAAAAAGGCCTCGTGTGTGTTGCAGCCCAATACCCCACCATTTTGGCCCAAAACCCACCTAAACCTCCTCCATCATCTCAGTTGTTCGATCACGATCGCGTGGCCGAAAACCGCACCTCATTTGGACTCTCCTAGCTCCCTCTACCTATATATATGTGATCCCCTCCGAAATATTCGCAGTTGAAACCCTATAATCACTCTCCTCGCGCCGCCGGACGCGTCCACGCCGCGCCGGACGTGTCCACCGCCCGCCGCCACCTCACTCCCACCAATGGGGAGCCGCCACGTCATCCCCGCCACCGCTCCAGGCCAATCGGCGCCCGCCACCTCACCCGGCCAGCTCTCTCTCTCCGCCGCGGCCCGTAGGGCCCGAGGCCGGCCCACGTGGGCCCATCTCGCTCCGCCGCCCGGGAGGCGCCGCTGCCTTTGCCCGAGCGCCTCGCTCCTCTGCGCCTCTCGCCTGGGACGTCGCGCGTCGTCGCCGGCCACCGCGACCCGCCGGAGTTCCTGCCTCGCCACCCAGTTCCTGCCTCGCCGTCATTCCGGCCCTCGTCTCCGCCCAGATCCGGCGAGAGCCGACCTCCCCGCCACGTATCTGCGGTCTCGGCATCGCTCCCGCCGTTCCCTCATCGTCGGCGCGCCCGCCCGGCCAAAGGATACCGCGCTGCCGCCATGAACACCCTCGGCTTCGAGCTCGAGGAGGAGCACGACGGGGCTCCCGCTCGCCGCCGCTCGTGGGCCCGCGGCCCAGCTCCGACCGGCCGGCTCATTTCCTCTAGCCCAGCCCCCGTTGACCCCGCTATGGGCCCCGCATCCAGGCCTAGCTGGCCTGCCCCTCCGGCCCGCTTCGTCCTCGGTCGTCCTGGGCCGAGCCCATGGTGAGCCATCCCTCTAAACCCCGCTCATGCACACTTTAGCTATCCTGCTCCCATGTTTTTTTCACTAAGTCCCCAAATTCCTAGATCCATGTGCTCATGTTCGTAGCCCCGTAACTTTGCATCCGTAGCTCCGATTCATGCATATAGCATATCAAATGTTCATCTCAGAGAGTACATCATTTCATTCCATTGCATCATTTTCATTTGAGTTCATCTTGATGCCCGAAATGCTGTTAAAAGAGGGCTACTTGAGATAATTGTCAGTTCTGCTACTCCATTTAGGTTTTTGTCATTTTTGCCATGATTAATGTGTGCATGCTATGCCCTGATGCTCTACATGTGTTTTGTTAAGGGTTTTGTCATCTTTCCAGAGGTGCAACCCATGTATTTTTGTGATGTGTGTGGTTACTTGTGCAAGCTTGCAAAGTGGTGCACTTAGTAATTCTGTTTTCAGGGACTTAGCAATTCCACTAAGTCCTTGATCTGTTTATCTCATGATGCCATATGTTCATGTTATTTTCTAGTGATCCGTGCCTCTTTTGAGGATGATCAATAAGGATGTTTTGTTAATCTTGTAGTGCTCTATCCATCCATGTCTTTGTTTGCAATTATGGAGCACCCTAGCTTGAGTCAATCGAGCTCTACTTTTGCTATTTTGTGAATCTGGGCAGATTGTCAACTTGTTTGCAATTTTGCCGATGATGTTGTGGTTGATCCGTGCATGCTATGCTATTGTTCTTGCCATGTCTAGATTGCATTTTGTGCCTTCTTGATGGATGTATGCTTGTCTTGCCATGACTTGCACCGTAGTGAGTGCATCGAGCTCGTAAACATGCCTACTTGAGTTATGTTTCAGCATGTGTCAGTTTTCACTAAGTCTGAAAACTGATTATGTTTTTGCTATGTTCACATGCTTGCAAATGTATTTTATGATCCCTTTTGGCTCAAGGTCACTAAGGGACTTTTGTTAAGCTCTTTGAGTAGCTCCATTCCATGCTTTACTTTGCCATGTTCAGATCCTGTAGCATGTAGTTTTGTTGCTCCGAAGAGGGCTACCTGATCTGAAATTCCAGGCTTGTGTTAATTTCACTAAGTCTGAGATCTGTTTGTCATATGCATTTTTGCCATGCTTGTTTGAACCTGTTAATGGATGAATTGGGCATAGCTCAGTGCTAGACTTTTGTTAAGCATCTTGAATGCATCCCTGCCATGTATTTTGTTGTCATGTTTGGTTGCTGTAGCATGTTCATCTCATTGCATTTAGTTGGCTACTTGCTGTAAAACGCAGACCGGTGTCATATTTGAATCGCTTGCCATTTCCAAACCGTAACTCCGATTCCGGCGTTATTTATATCATTTTCAAGCGGTTTCATCTGATCTTTCCAGTGACACACTTGGATTCCCAAGTTGAGGCCAGGTTCATGCATTTCCTGTCATATCTTGCATATGCATCGCATACCGCATCCCGCAAATCATACCATGTTCATGTGTGGTTTGTTTACTATGTTGTGTGCTTCTTTTCCTGTGTTTGCTTCATCGGGTTGGTTCCGATAACGTCGTGATTGTGAGGACCCGTTCGTCTATGTCCGTTTGTCTTCTTCATGGACTCGTTCTTCTTCCATGTGGGATCTCAGGCAAGATGATCATACCCTCAAAATCACTACTATCTTTGCTTTGCTAGATGCTCGCTCTTTTGCTATGCCTATGCTGCGATACCTACCACTTGCTTATCATGCCACCCATATTGTTGAACCAAGACTCTAACACACCTTGTCCTAGCAAACCGTTGATTGGCTATGTTACCGCTTTGCTCAGCCCCTCTTATAGCGTTGTTAGTTGCAGGTGAAGATTGAAGTTTGTTCCTTGATTGGAACATGGAGATGTTGTTCCTTGTTGGAACACGTTTACTCGTTGGGATATCACAATATATCTTATTTAATTAATGCATCTATGTACTTGGTAAAGGGTGGAAGTCTCGGCCTTATGCCTGGTGTTTTGTTCCACTCTTGCCGCCCTAGTTTCCGTCATATGGGTGTTATGTTCCCGGATTTTGCGTCCCTTACGCGGTTGGGCTATAATGGGAACCCCTTGACAGTTCGCCTTAAGTAAAGCTCTTCCAGAAATGCCCAACATTGGTTTTACCATTCGCCACCTAGCCTTTTCTTTCCCTTGGGTCGGCCAGCCCAAGGGTCATCATTATTTACCCCCCCCCCAGGCCAGTGCTCCCCTGAGTGTTGGTCCAAACTGTCAGCCGCCGGTGGCCACCAGGGGCAACTCTGGGCTGGCCTACTGGAAGTTTAGACAATCCGGTGTGCCCTGAGAAAGAGATATGTGCAACTCCTATCGGGATTTGTCGGCACATTTGGGTGGGGTTGCTGGTTTAGTTTTACCCTGTCGAAATGTCTTGTTGTACCGGGATACCGAGTCTGATCGGAATGTCCCGGGTGGAGGTCTATTCCTTCGTTGACCGTGAGAGCTTGTGATGGGCTAAGTTGGGACACCCCTGCATGGATTTGAACTTTCGAAAGCCGTGCCCGTGGTTATGGGCAGATGGGAATTTGTTAACGTCCGGTTGTAGAAAACCTAAAGTCGACCTTAATTAAAATGAATCAACCGCGTGTGTAACCGTGATGGTCTCTTTCCGGCGGGGTTCGGGAAGTGAACACGGTTGTTGGAGTTATACTTGACGTAGGTTGTTATAGGATCACTTCGTGATCATACTTTTATCGGCCGTGCTTTGCCTTCTCTTCTCGCTCTCATTTGCGTATGTTAGCCACCATATATGCTAGTCGCTTGCTGCAGCTCCACCTCATACCTTTACCTTACCCATAAGCTTAAATAGTCTTGATCGCGTGGGTGCGAGATTGCTGAGTCCCTGTGGCTCACAGATACTTCCAAAACCAGCTTGCAGGTGCCGATGAGTCCGTGCAGATGACGCAACCAAGTTCAGGAGGAGCTCGATGAAGATCTTGTCCTTTGTGTTGTCTTCTTTCTAGTTGATCAGTAGTGGAGCCCAGTTGGGGTCGATCAGGGACCTTTGTCGCATTTGGGGTTCTTCTTTTATTTTGGCGCCGTAGTCGGGCCATGAGTGTTTGGATGATGTAATGTTATTTATGTACTTGATTGATGTGGCGAGTGTAAGCCAACTATGTTATCTCCCCTTTATTATTTATATTACATGGGATGTTGTGAAGATTGCCTAACTTGCGACATATGCCTTCAATGCGATTATGTCTCTAAGTCGTGCCTCGACACGTGGGAGCTATAGTCGCATCGAGGGTGTTACATATGATGCCACCAAGGGCAAGCCTGAGGGCGATCTTAATCCAGCATAGCTGGAAGCTTTTGAGAAGATCGATACCCTCTTTAAAGGCACTCTTCTGAGTGTTCTTGATGACTCCATTGTGGATTCGTATATGTCGTTTGACAACGGCAAAGACATGTGGGCTGCGCTCGAGGCCAAGTTTGGTGCCTCGGACGCCGACAGCGAGTTGTACGTCATGGAGCAATTCTATGACTACAAGATGACTGATGAGCGCCCTGTTGTACAACAGGCTCATGAGATACAGTCGCTCGCAAAAGAACTTGAGTACTTCAAGTGTGTGTTGCCGGACAAATTTGTTGCTGGAGGCATCATTGCCAAGCTTCCACCTTCGTGGAACAATTTTGCTACTTCCCTGAAACACAAGAGACATGAGTTTTCCGTTGCGGATCTCATTGGTACTCTTGATGTTGAAGAGAAGGCGAGAGCAAAGGACACACGTGCTCGAGTTGCTGAGGGAGGTTCTAGGGCCCACATGGTACAGAAGAAGAACTCCCAGCCCAACAAGTTCAAAAACAATAAGAACAAAACTCAGGGCAAAGGCAAGTTTGATACAAAGAACAAGCCATCACATTCTACCAACTTCAAGAAGAATTCTCATAAGAAGGGGAAGGGACTTTGCCATGTCTGCGGTGATCCTAATCACTGGGCTCCGAAGTGTCCTAACCGCTTTGAGGAGCGTGAACATGAGAAGAGCGGCAAGTCCGCTAATGTTGTCATCGGTGATACTGATACGAAGGAATCAGGGTACGGTATTTTTCCTACCATCCTTTCAGTATTTCAATCCCCTGATTGGTTAATTGACACCGGTGCCAATGTACATGTTTGTTCTGACGCCTCCATGTTTTCTTCTTACAAGGCAACAGGGACTTCACCCGTGCTGATGGGGAACAGGTCACATGCCATCGTTCGAGGTGTTGGTATGGTCGATCTGAAGTTTACTTCGGGGAAGACTGTGCATCTGAAGAACGTTCATCATGTGTCGTCCATCAATAAAAATCTCGTTAGCAGTTCCCGTTTATGTCGAGATGGTTTTAAGTTGGTTTTCGAATCCAATAAAGTTGTAATTTCTAAGTGTGGACAATTTGTTGGAAAAGGCTATGAGTGCGGAGGCTTGTTCCGCCTATCTTTGTCAGATATTAGCACTAAAGTTATTAATAATGTTTGCCACAATAATGAGTCTGATATTTGGCATTCACGACTCTGTCATATTAACTTTGGTTGCATGACGCGGTTAGCCAATATGAATTTAATTCCGAAAATCTCTACTGTCAAAGGCTCCAAGTGCCAAGTATGTGTGCAAGCTAAGCAACCTCACAAGTCCCATAAGACTGCAGAGGCAAGAGACTTGGCGCCACTAGAGCTTACACATTCTGATCTTTGTGAGATGAATGGCATGTTGACAAAAGGTGGAAAGAGATACTTCATGACGTTGATTGATGACTCCACTAGATATTGTTATGTGTATCTTCTAAAATCAAAATATGAGGCTTTGACTTTCTTTAAAAACTATAAAGCTGAGGCAGAGAACCAACTTGATCGAAAAATTAAATGGCTTAGGTCCGATCGTGGTGGAGAGTATTTTTCCAATGAATTTGATCTGTTTTGTGCGGAACATGGTATAATCCATGAGAGGACGCCTCCCTACTCACCCCAGTCAAATGGGGTAGCCGAAAGAAAGAACCGAACTCTAACTGATATGGTTAACACCATGTTAGACACTTCGGGTCTATCCAAGGAATGGTGGGGGGAGGCGCTAATGACTGCGTGTCATGTCCTAAACCGAGTTCCCACAAAGCATAAGACCATGACTCCATTTGAGGAATGGGAACGGAAAAGGTTGAAACTCTCTTACCTATGTACTTGGGGTTGTTTCGCGAAAGTCAATATACCAATTCCCAAGAAGCGCAAGCTTGGACCAAAAACCGTGGATTGTGTTCTTCTGGGCTATGCTTTTCATAGCATCGGCTATAGATTTTTGATAATAAAATCTGAGGTATCCGACATGCATGTTGGTACGATTATGGAATCAAATAATGCAACTTTCTTTGAGGACATATTTACTATGAAGGATATGTCGAGTTCATCAAATTAGGAGATACCTACTCCATCTAGTGAGGAATTCACTGTAATTCCTGAACCCACCATTGCGATGGAACACGTTGAGAATCCTGTTGAGGGTAACAATGGAACTCCTGTGAGGAGTAAGAGACAGAGGACTGCAAAGTCTTTTGGTGATGATTTCATTGTGTACCTCGTGGATGACACACCCAGGACTATTTTAGAAGCCTATGCATCTCCTGATGCTGAATACTGGAAGGAAGCTGTACGTAGCGAGATGGATTCCATCTTAGCTAACGGTACCTGGGAGATCACTGACCGTCCTTATGGGTGCAAACCTGTAGGATGTAAGTGGGTGTTCAAGAAGAAGCTTAGACCTGATGGTACGATTGAAAAGTACAAGGCACGGCTTGTGGCCAAGGGTTATACCAGAAAGAAGGTGAAGACTTATTTGATACTTACTCACCCGTGGCTAGACTGACCACAATTCGGGTGCTACTATCACTGGCTGCCTCACATGGTCTTCTCGTTCATCAAATGGACGTTAAGACGGCTTTCCTCAATGGAGAGTTGAAGGAGGAAATTTACATGGATCAGCCAGATAGTTTTGTAGTACCTGGTCAGGAAGGAAAGGTGTGCAAGTTATTAAAGTCTTTATATGGCCTTAAACAAGCTCCTAAGGAGTGGCATGAGAAGTTCGAAAGAACATTAACTACTGCCGGCTTTGTAGTAAACGATGGTGACAAGTGCGTGTACTATCGCTATGGTGGGGGCGAAGGAGTTATTCTTTGTTTGTATGTCGACGACATATTGATCTTTGGAACCAAACTTGATTTAATCAAGGAGGTTAAGGATTTCTTATCTTGCTATTTTGAGATGAAGGATCTAGGAGTAGCTGATGTTATCTTAAACATCAAGCTGTTGAGAGATGAGAATGGTGGGATCACACTGCTTCAGTCTCATTATGTGGAAAAGGTCTTGAGTCGTTTTGGGTATAGCGACTGCACGCCTTCTCCAACTCCATATGATGCTAGTGTGTTGCTTCGAAAGAATCGACGGATTGCTAGAGATCAACTGAGGTATTCTCAGATTATTGGCTCACTTATGTATTTGGCGAGTGCCACGAGGCCTGACATCTCTTTTGCTGTGAGCAAACTGAGTCGGTTTGTGTCAAAACCGGGAGATGATCGTTGGCATGCGCTTGAGAGAGTTATGCGCTATTTGAAAGGCACCGCGAGCTATGAGATTCACTACACCGGTATCCAAGGGTACTAGAGGGTTATAGTGACTCAAACTGGATATCTGATGCTGATGAGATTAAGGCCACAAGTGGTTATGTTTTTACACTTGGTGGTGGCGCTGTTTCCTGGAAGTCTTGCAAGCAGACCATCTTAACGAGGTCAACTATGGAAGCAGAACTCACAGCATTAGACACTGCCACTGTTGAAGTAGAGTGGCTTCGTGAACTCTTGATGGACTTACCTATGGTTGAAAAACCAATACCCCCTATCCTAATGAACTGTGATAATTAAACTGTGATCGTCAAGATAAACAGTTCTAAGGACAATATGAAGTCCTCAAGGCATGTGAAGAGGAGACTAAAATCTGTCAGAAAATTGAGGAACTCCGGAGTTATTATGTTGGATTATATCCAAACGTCGAAAAACTTGGCAGATCCCTTCACAAAGGGTCTATCACGTAATGTGATAGATAATGCATCGATGGAGATGGGTTTGAGACCCACCGCATGAGTTGTCCATAGTGGTAACCCACTCTATGTGATCGGAGATCCCGTGAAGTAGAAGTGGGAGACAAGCTGTTGGTCAGCTGGGAGGAGAGTATCCCTGTATTAATTATCCCACTCCGTGAAGATGCAATACTCTCCTGATCTGCATGGCAGGTTGATACTTATCTTAATGTGTTCCAAGTAGCTTATTCAGGTAAGCAGAGATGTTGCCCTGCAAGACATCTTCTGAGAAACACACCTATATGAATTTGACTATTAACGTCGCAGTCTGTGAGAATTAGGTGTTCTCTAATAAATTCATGAAAGGCCCTGGAGTATGACGTATACGCTCCACCCGCGGGGAAGCCTTGCGGCAGCCCAGTATCGGTCAAGAATTTGTGTGAAACTAGTTTCACAGAAAACTTGTAGTTCAAGGCATAGTCCACTATTCAAGTTGTGATCTATTGTAGCATAAATTTCTAAGTGGAAGTTCAACTTCACAGTCTCCACTAAGCACCGATATATAAAACAATGTTTCGGATCTAAATGATGAGATGTGCCAATGAGACTTTGTGGGGGATTGTTGGAATTTTGCTAGTAGGCCTTTGGCCCAAAACCCAACGAAAATTCTGAAATTCTCTTGGCCCATTCATGCACACATGTGAGTGGAGTGAGTGAGGCTAAAGTTTAGTCCCACCCCGGAAGTTGAGAGAGAGTTGCACCTCTTTATAAGGTGAGCTCTTCTACCACTTATATGAGCATGAGAAGAGGAGACCTACACGCGCGCTCCTCCTCCTCGCTCTCGCCATGCCACGCCACGCCACGCCACGCCACGCCACACCTTGTCACGACGCGCCGCGGATTGCGGGATTGAGCCGAGCCGGGGACAGAGCTATGCACGTTGTCTATATTTTTGCTGCATGGGAAAATTAATGAGTCATTAATTAATAATTAACGGATGCGTTAATTACTAAACCGTTTCCAATTCTTTTGGATCGTGACGACTCGGACGTGGGATTTACTCCCACGACCTATCCGGCCCGCACTATATAGTCAGGCATATGTCTACCCTAGCCGCCGCCGCTTCGTATGGTTTCTCACCACCGTTCCAGATCATTGCGCCGCCAAGCAAGTCTTCTCCATTCCTCCTTCCGGCGTGCACCGCGAGAAGGGACAGCAGTCCTCTGGAACCCCGCCTCTCGTGATCCTGTACGGGAGAGGGGCGATCAGGTTTTTGGGGAGCGCACTCGCGCGACTGCTGGCAGCGACGACTTCGCGAACGACGACTTCTTCCCCGACCTCGGCAACCTCGTCCTCGACGACATGGGCGACAACGTCAACGCCGGCGGTGCTGCACCGTATGTGATTCTATCCTTCCTGTTCGAGATCGTGGTAGAATTCATGCTTCTAGTATGTGCCCTAGATGTGATATGTTCATCTGCTATGCTAATTCGCATGATTAATTTAATCTCTGCTGTTGTGGACATGATTTATTTTTTGTTTATTCGAATTAAATTTCGTAGTAATTTGCTCATATTTCCAACAGCAACTTGCTGAGATCCATCCGGAAAAGAAAAAGAGCCAAGCGGAAGCATGGCAACCACCCCGGGCGGGGTGAATCTATCTATCTATCTATCCATGGATGCGAGAAATCTGTGGCATAAGCTACCGGTGAAACGCGGCCGCAGGTGATGATGTCAGCCATCTTGAGGCCAGCAGCGTTCCCACGGATGGATGAGGTGCAGGGATTTTCTTGCCTTTTTGTTTTACACGGTGCACATAAACATGGGGAATTGCAATTGTGCATTAAAAAAGGGGTGATGACTGGGGCGATGGACGGACAGCCAGACATTGAGCCATCCAAACCTCCACCCCACACCTCATATCCCCTCGTGCCACCCATTCAAATACGAGTCCATTGGCCTCAGCGAGGCAGAGAGGATAGCTAGCACCTTGAGCTTGAGGTCAGTGGCAGGCAGGCAAGCAAGAAAGTAAGAAGAAGAAGAAGAAAGGACATGGCATCTGCTACTCTCCTCAAGTCCTCCTTCCTCCCCAAGAAGGCCGAATGGGGCGTCGCGCGCCAGGTCGCCGCCCCGAGGGTGTCCATGGTCGTCCGCGCCGGCGCCTACGACGATGAGCTCGTCAAGACCGCGGTACGTACGCTGCAGGCAGCTTCTCGCCGGCCGAATTACACGTACTACTAGTATAATTCACTCATGGACTGGACTGGACTGACATGCTGCTGCTGCTTTGCACGCACGTGCAGAAAACCATCGCGTCGCCGGGGCGCGGCATCCTGGCCATGGACGAGTCCAACGCCACCTGCGGGAAGCGCCTCGACTCGATCGGCCTGGAGAACACAGAGGCGAACCGGCAGGCGTTCCGCACGCTGCTGGTCTCCGTCCCTGGCCTCGGCAACCACATCTCCGGCGCCATCCTCTTCGAGGAGACGCTCTACCAGTCCACCGTCGACGGCAAGAAGATCGTCGACATCCTGGTGGAGCAGGGCATCGTGCCCGGGATCAAGGTGGACAAGGGCCTGGTGCCGCTCACCGGCTCCAACGACGAGTCTTGGTGCCAGGGTCTCGACGGCCTCGCCTCCCGGGAGGCCGCCTACTACCAGCAGGGCGCCCGCTTCGCCAAGTGGCGCACCGTGGTCAGCATCCCCAACGGCCCCTCCGAGCTGGCTGTCAAGGAGGCCGCATGGGGCCTCGCCCGCTACGCCGCCATCTCGCAGGACAACGGTCTGGTGCCCATCGTGGAGCCGGAGATCCTGCTGGACGGGGAGCACGGCATCGAGCGCACCTTCGAGGTGGCGCAGAAGGTGTGGGCCGAGACCTTCTACCAGATGGCCCAGAACAACGTCATGTTCGAGGGCATCTTGCTCAAACCCAGCATGGTCACCCCCGGCGCCGAGTGCAAGGACAGGGCCACGCCGGAGCAGGTCGCCGACTACACCCTCAAGCTCCTCAGCCGCCGCGTGCCGCCCGCCGTCCCCGGCATTATGTTCCTGTCGGGAGGGCAGTCCGAGGTGGAGGCCACGCTCAACCTCAACGCCATGAACCAGGGGCCCAACCCGTGGCACGTCTCCTTCTCCTACGCCAGGGCGCTGCAGAACACGTGCCTCAAGACGTGGGGCGGCCGGCCGGAGAACGTCAAGGCGGCGCAGGAGGCGCTGCTGCTGCGTGCCAAGGCCAACTCACTCGCGCAGCTCGGAAAGTACACCAGCGACGGCGAAGCCGCCGAGGCCAAGGAGGGCATGTTCGTCAAGAACTACAGCTACTAATCCAACCATTCCAATCAACACTACTACGTACGTTCGTTACGAAAGCAGAAATTAAAGATGCATGCATGCATGCATGATGATACAGCTGCAAGTGCAAGATCGATCGAGCTCGGAGCCTGAGCCTGAGATGATGATTACTTGTATTTTCTAGATCTTTTTTTACTCGTTAATTTGCCTCTCGATATGCACAATTCATGCTACAGTCCAGTAGATTATTGTAAAGCTACTTTTACGTGTGCGATCCATGGATTTGCATGGTTACTGCAAAATTTTGCATGTACATACGTACACCATGAATTTACGTGTGCGTTTGTTGGTTCGTCTCGTCGTTTTTTTCGATAAAAGGGGCTTTTATTATCTTAAATGTAGAGTATCACTCGACCTCTGCATAATTAAAATGCACACAACCAAATACCAGTAGTCTGATAAATAGAAACATAAAGGAACGAGAATTCGGCAACATTAGAGTTGTAGAGAGATAGTTTGGCAATACAATATTCTTTGTATTGATGTGGTGCCGGTGCACATATATATATAAGTACAGACAGAGCCTCAATCTCAACTATACATAACTAGGAGGTGGGCCACAGTATAAAATACATGCAACACAAATATATACTCAACCCCCCCCCCCCCCCCCCCCCCGCGCAGTCAAAGCGTCGCCGAGACACAGAGACTGGACCGAAACTCCTCGAAGACGGGAGTAGGCGATCCCTTAGTCATCACGTCAGCGAACTGTTGCGACGTCGGAACGTGGAGAACCCGAACACGGCCAAGGGCAACCTGCTTACACACAAAGTGAATATCAAGCTCAGTATGCTTCGTACGTCGATGGTGCACCGGGTTGGCGGAGAGGTAGCCCGCGCTGACGTTATTGCAGTAGACAAGAGTGGCCTTGTGAATGTCACAAAGCAACTCCTGGAGCAGCTGACGGATCCAAGAGCATTCGGCTACGGCGTTAGCCACGGCCCGATACTCTGCCTCGGCGCTGGAGCGGGAGACCATAGGTTGTCGCTTCGATGACCAAGAGATCAACGAGGGCCCAAGGTAGACGCAATAGCTGGACGTAGAGCGCCGGGTGTCGAGGCAGCCGCCCAGTCGGCATCTGAGTAGGCGATGAGGTCAGTGGAGGCGGAGGCCATCAGAGTGAGTCCCAAGGACATGGTGCTGCGTATGTAACAGAGAATACGCTTCACCAAGGTCCAATGAGAGTCACGCGGAGAGTGCATGTGGAGGCACACCTGCTGAACTGCGTACTGCAGGTCGGGTCGGGTCAGCGTCAAGTACTGTAAAGCACCAACAATGGAGCGATAGAACGCTGCATCGAACGCGAGAGATCCCTCCGGAGCAGAGACCTTCGCCTTCGTGTCGACGGGGATGGACGCCGGCTTGCAGTTAAGCATACCGGCATGCTCCAGAAGCTCGTGGGCGTACTTCTGCTGATGGAGAAAGAAGCCATCAGCCCGACGGACCACCTTGATGCCAAGAAAGTAGTGCAGAGGCACCAAGCCCTTGAGGGCGAACTCATCACGAAGACGAGCCGTCAGCCACTGAAGGAGCTCGGGGGCGGACACCGTGAAGATGATGTCGTCGACGTAGAGCAGCAGATATGCAGTGTCAGCTCCCTGATGACAGACAAAGAGTGAGCCATCGGAGCGAGCGGACCGAAAGCCCAGAGACTGCAGGAAGGCTGCGATACGCTGGTACCAAGCCCGTGGCGCCTACTTCAACCCATAGTGAGAACGGGAGAGCAAGCACACGAAGTCCGGATGCTCGGCGTCGACGAAACTAGTGGGATGCTCAGACAACACCTGCTTGGCAAGATGACCGTGCAAGAAGATGTTGGAGACATCCAACTGATGCACAGGCCAGGCTCGCGAGACCGCCAACTGAAGCATGGTGCGGATCGTGTCCAGTTTCACAGCCGGAGCGAAGGTCTCGGTGAAGTCCACGCCCGTGCGCTGCCGGAATCCACGAACCCCACTGAGCCTTGTAGCACTTGAGAGAACCATTCGGGCGAGTCTTGTGATGGAACACCCACTTGCCAATGATGACGTTGGCACGAGGGGTGTCGTGGACTTGACACGGCAGATGTCCTAGCGGAAGGACTTAGTCGTGGAGCCATCGCAAACTAGGTTAGCTTAAAGGGGTTAATCGGGACAAATGACACAGAGAGTATACTGGTTCGGCCCCTCGTGGCGGAGGTAAAGGCCTACTCTAGTTTGGGGTTGTATCGCTTGGGTTTCGATTACCAGGGAGTGAATACACTTGACCTAGTTCTCGATCTGTTCTTTCTTGTCCTTAACCCGTTGCTGGGTCGTCCCTTTATATACACAGGTTGATGCCCGACGGCTTACAGAGTCCCGACCGGCTCATACACAACGTGTCCGGCACGGTGACTAACTAATCTTGCCTTACAATACAAGTTATACATGTGGCGGTTCATCCCCTTGGGCCTTAAGTCGCCTCTGGGTCTTGGGCCGTCAATGGGCTTGCTATGACCCACTATCTTCATTGATAAGTCACCAATGATATGACCCAGCCCCTCCCGGGCGGTTCATACCTAATAGTTATATCCGCAACATTAGGCCCCAGGTTGATTTGAACTTGTTCATATCAATCTTCAATACCTGACTTGTCAAAATCTTGCATCATCCCTTTGATAAACTTTGTCGTAACCCGCCATGACATCAGCTCACAGAATCCGCCATGACATCATTTCGCATTAATTTCACACGAGGCCCAGAATATCTTTAACTGATCCTTATATTAATAAACATCCTGAGAACCAAGGCGTCCATATAGCCACATGATGATTTTGGCCTCCTCGATTCCCGCGCATGCCTTGTATCCACCCTCTTATAAATAGGGACGGGGGTCTTTATCATTTTCCCCCTCGCTTCCTCGTCTTTGTCTTCCTCCTTCGCACAGCCGCACCTGTGCTCGAGCTCCGCCGCCATCAACCTCCGTCCGCTGCATCAGCTCAGGCCGCTGCATCACCCTGACCGGACCAGAAAACTCTGGCGCACGACCGCTACTCATCGGTATCCATAAGTCTTATTTCCCCCATCCTTAGATCTGCATTAGGGTTTACTCTGTTCATCGACGTTCTTGGCCGTTCTTCGTTGTTTCCTTCAACTCAATTAGCTTTTAATCTGAAATAGGTCATGAACCTTGCATGATAGTAGTTTAGCATTCATTTTTATCATCTGAATAACATCTTTCCATAGAAGACCTCATCGAAGCACCCAAACTTTTCTGCTGCGGCCACCTTAGGTTTAGCATTTACTGTCTTTTCTGAATTGCTGTAGATCCAAAATCATAGCCCCAGTCTGTGAAATCCGTTTGTCCATCACTTAGCAAAAAATTCATGGATAGATCTGAAGTACCATAACTGCCATGGCGGCTTATATCATAAACTGTGACCCATCATGCAACACTAGGCCTTGTTTAAACCGCCATCATATGCTTCATAGCTTGCATAAAATGACAATACTTCTCTGATTTAACGATGCTTGTTTATTTATCCTCATAATTTGGCTCTGCACAACACACTTGATTTTTAAACTCTGTCCGGCTTAACAACAGAAATCTTAACCCGGTAGGTATCATTAGTCCTCTTTTAAGCCGCCAATATGAATATCCACGTACTTCAATGTTCATCGTCTGGCTTAACCTGTCATCCGTTTATAGAACCTTACCTTTGAATCTATGGTCCGGTCTGACAGTACAATTTTAAACCGGTAATGTTTCTTTCTTTTAGGCTTTCAATCTCCAAATGGATAAAACTGTCACTGCTTGCAATTGGGTCGTTTCCTGGGTCATCGAGGAAGAGTTGAACGAATATGTTCAGACATGTGTCCTGGCCAAAAAGGACGTCATCCATTGGAGGGTCCTAGGCACCGAAACTCCTCCTGAGCCCAAGGATGGGGGAGTTAGTTGTCTTTATTGATCATATGCTTCGGGGCTTCAGCCCTCCCGGCTCAAAATTCTTTCGTGACGTGTTGCATTTGTTGAAGCTCCATCCACAAGATATCGGCCCAAACTCCGTTTCAAACATTTGCAACTTCCAAGTATTCTGCGAGGTGTACCTTCAACAGGAGCCCACCGTAGAATTATTCAAGGAGTTTTATTATTTAAACTGGCATAACGAATTTACGGATGGGCCCATCCTAGAGCTAGGCGGCATTTCCATACATCGAAGGAAAGAAGCCACTTTCCCAGCCGCCACCTTGCCCAGTCATCCCAAAGACTGGAACCAGACTTGGTTTTATTGCAAGGACACTTCTCCCGAAGAAGAAAATCCTTTGCCGGGTTATCGCGCCAACCGACTTAGCAACATGCATCCCCTTCAAGATCGCATTAGTACATCAGAACAAAAGAAGTACATGCCATTTTTTTCAAAGATCCGGGCCTTGATGGACAACAACTTGACTGGAATTGATCTGGTTTGATGCTGGGTCACCTGGAGAGTATTACCTCTAAGCCGCCATCCCGGTTTAATGCATGAATATACCGGCGAGTTATTAGATCCTCAACGCCTCTGTCAAATTGAATTGACTGATGAAGACATCAATGAGATGACCAAGTCTCTGTTATATGAGAGCTTGGGAGATTGCAGTAAAGTCGGATTAAGTCCTTTATGTGTTCTAAACAAACCGCCAACTGTAAGCTTTTAATCAAGTTCACACGTGAATCATGTTTTTCACTTGTACTGCATGTTCACACTCATTCAATTTTTGCAGGCCAATTCACCTTTTTGGACCAAGAAGCTGCAGGACAAACCAGTCAAGAAGACATGGACAAAGAGCAAGGCTATCAAAAAGCCTACCAAGAAGAAAGCCAACCCTACCGAGTTATTTAACTTGGACAATCATGAAGATGATGAGTCAGAGGTAGAACTTGATTCCCTTGGCTCATTCTTTGTACATCTTATTGACAATGACCATTATCAGGATGACGCGGAGGCCAGCCGTGCAGATGATGAAGAGGTAATTACTCTTTCCTCCGGCTCAGACCCTCTGCCAACACAGAAAACCCGACAAGCAAGCCGGAAAGTAAGATTTTCTCACACTTTAGCTTACTTAGATCCCAACTTTCTTTTGAAGAAGCAGTAACATGAAGCTCGCCGCACAACCCGGAATAGTGGCGGTGGAGTTTTATCCTCCGGCTTACCGAACACCCTAGCACCTCGCAAGCGTCGACCGGAGGTTTCAACCATTTCTGACTTATCTTATCCAAAGGTGGGTCTTTTTCGACAACCTCTTAACCCGTCTGATTCAAACTACCAGGGAACTTCTCATTCTTCCTCCGACGACTCAACTGGGACTCAAATCCCGGCCTTCAAAACTGTGCCTGGGTGAGAACATTAAATCTTACCCACTTTTGAATTATGCACTTAATTGTCATATTAACTCTGTCTCATGCTTCCTTTTCAGCGCTATGGCCAAGCCCAACAAGAAGCAGAAAATTAACAAACCGGTTGAAGAGCCCAAGACTGTTGAACCGACACAATATGCCACCACTGAGACCTTGCATCAAGAATCAGAAGCTGTTATGGATGATCCCCCTCCAGAAGATCACCCCGTCACTCAAGATGCCATGGACACTGATCCAAAAAATGATAAGCCGCCCAGTCCTGCTCAGCCAGCTCATGAATATGATGATATAATGATTACTGGGATGGCTTATCAAGCCCCAGGCAATCCCATCGCCCTGTCCAAACATAGCACCAAGGAGGAGTTCTCTGCTGTTGACAAAGGCAAATGGAAGGTTAATTTGGAAGGCTATTCTCAATTTAGCGCTCAAGAGATTCACTCTAGTTATCTGAACCGCCTTCACACTAGCCGTGATTTAGAAGCCGGCTTGGTCAACTTGATGAAGGAGTGCTTCGAGGTAATCCAACACAATCCTCTTCATAAATATATTACTGTTAGCCGCCAAGTCTATAGAATATGATAGAATCGAATATACTGTAGACTCTAAGATAGCCACAAATAGATGAACATCATCACTAGTAGCCCCCAAGGGCCGGCTTAAACTATCAAGCTAAGCCGGGACTTCAATTAGCAGTGATCAACTTTGCATCTGTAACCCCCAAGGGTCGGCTTAATCAGTATGAATAAACCGAGACTTATCACCATGGCTGAAACCAATATCCCAATATGTAGCCTTTATAAACCGGATCATATCATTTTGCCCGGGTCATGAGATAAACTTGTCTTGCAAAGAGCAATAGGCATTATCCCCCAAGTGCCAAGGAAAATACTTGTATTGTGCTTGGGACTTCAAAAATAATCATGATCATAATACCTTCCATGTTTGTTCTTGTCGCAAGCTAAACTAACTAAGAAGGATTCGGAAATCAACGATCTGAGGGCCAATATCAAAACTTAGCAATCTGAGACGTCCAAGGCCAAGTCAGAACTGAAGACTGCATTGGAAAACATTGATCAGCTGAAACAAAGCTTCATCGCTGATAAAACCGGCTGGGAGACCGAGAAGACGACTCTATTAAAGAGAGTAGAGGATGCCGAGGCAGCTCTTAAACCGGTGACTGACGAGTTGTCCGGTTTAAAGCATCGGAGCAATAGCATGACATTAGCCATCTTCGGTAAGTAGTAAAAATGACTCCTTTACCCCAGCGGGCTTATCATAATCACACTACAAAAAAAGACACTTTCGTGATGATACGTGTTTGTCACAGTAGGTCATGTTTTCTTTCATGCATGTACATCCATGACAATTTTATGACAAAATCAAGATAGTCATACCCGTGCTGTCGTAGAAGTGTTCCATGATATTACCAAAATTATCATCACAGAAGTGTCGACTTCCATGACGATAAATGGCGCGTCATGAAAGTGCTTTCGTCAAGGGTGACCGACACATGGCATCCACCGTAACGGGTCGCCGTTAAGCTATCGGGTCCAGTTTTGGATCCGATAACCCGTTAACAACCCGGACCAATAAGGATTTTCCATGTGTAAAATTCTCATTGCCCGAAGGAAACATGTGTTGGCCCACCGTTGGGACAGATGTCATCCACTCATTGCACATGAGGCGCCTATGATAGGACGACACATGGCACGACCCAATAGTGGCCAATTCCGGTGAAAAAGGCCAGCCCAATAAAAATTAGCAGGCCGGCCCATGTAAGGCCTACTTGTGTCAGGTCCATTTAAGCCCACGACCCATACGAGATGTGCCAATTCGGCCCATCAACGGCATGTTAAAGATTTGACACCATTGCAGCCCATCGTCAGTTCAAGCCCGTTAACAGCCCGCTATATATTTGGGCTCAATATCGGCCTGATGTGATTTTGGCCTGTTAATGGCCCATTCAAGAGATGGGCTAATTTTCAGGATGTACATCTTTCGGCCTTTTAGGGAACCATTTAAGTGTTGGTCCAATTTCCAGCCCGGTGTGTCTTTCAGCCTGTTGACGGCCCATAAATGAGTTGGGCCATTTGTAGTCGAACCTTAGTTTTGACCTTCTAGCGACCCATTTAAGTGTTGGGCCAATTCCCAGCCCGGTGTGTCTTTCAGCCTGTTGACGGCCCATAAATGAGTTGGGCCATTTGTAGTTGGACCTGAGTTTTGGCCTTTTAACGGCCCATGCTCTTCATGGTCCAATACCAGCCCGGTTTCTCTTTCAGCCTGCTAAAGGCCCACAACACAGTTGGGCCATTTATAGTACGACCTGACTTTCGGCCTCTTAGCGGCCCATGCTCTTCATGGTCCAATACAGGCCCGCTGTCTCTTTTGGCCTGCTAAAGGCCCACAGTATTGTTGGGCCATATGTAGCCCGATCTTAGTAACGACATGTTAATGGACCGTGAAATCAAATGGGCCCACGTGTTGCCCGCTTCGATGTCGGCCTGTTAACGACCCGGGAGGTAAGAAGACCGACCATTAACTTTCGGCCTGGTAATGGCCCATTAACTTAATGGGCCCACTAAAGTCCGTACATGTCTTTAGACCCAATTAGATAATTTGAGCCCATTACGATGAGCAATTATGCACATGACCAAAACTGATCAAGCAAAGGTACGGCATACAGGGAAAAACGTTGCACATCCAGCATATATTACAGGAAATTACATCCACTGGGCAATCAAAGATTGATGCAGTGCAAATAAATGAACAGAACCTAACGATGTACAACGTCGCAATCTGAAACCTCAGCGCGGATGACGCCCATAAGCATGTGGGCAAGTTCTTGCTGCTTTGCTACACTGTCTCTGAAAACATTGATCAGTTGTTGTTGCGCACGAATGTTCAACTCTGATTCCTCCACCATTTCCATCATTGCTTCAACCATTAATTGGTTCACAAACATACATTTTTCCGTTGCATCCGAGACAGAGGAAACTGAATAGATTCAGATGGCGATTTTGGCAGGCTTGTATTATTTATAGTGGAGAGTGTGTCGACCACTACATCATAACATAAATTAGGAGGGGAACCGAACAAATTTATCATGAATTATTGCCATATTACCTGGCCTAGATTTATTGGAAATAAACAATGGGGTTGCCTTGCTGTTTTCAGAGTTTGTCTTCTTATCTTCAGCAGCCTGGACCAAATTAACGCACTAGCATTGCTATCATTGGCCAGGTCAGATAATAGGAAAGCAACATTGACACAACGAATGTTTGGGCAACCAGACCACACCAGCCTACACCAAATTAACACAATATGGCACATCTATAATCAGCTAGGTAAGGTAATACGAAAGCAACATTGACACAATGAATGAATGGGCAACCAGAGCAACACTACAATTCAGTAATGTGCATGGTATGAGATAGTACACTCATGCAGCTTAGTATGCAAAACTACCAGGCAGTTTTCCTTACAAAAATCAGTTGCCTTTAACATTTTGCTACAACTGAATTTACATCAGATAAAGGTTGGATTCACACCGATTAACAAAATACATGCTGATGTAAAAATATAGTGATATACAGCAGGTACTTACATCAGCATTGGAGCACAGAGAATTCCCGCAAGATACTTTCCTCAAATACGATCCCAGTACAGAAAGTCTTCTATCCTTTAAGCTTATTTTCTAAAAGAGAGATGGGTAAGAAACATGTAGAAAATATGATCAGAATGCTATAAAATTTCATGATGCGACGATACGCACACGCTTCTTAGAATCGAGTTGACATATTTTTGCTGGACTGGAGCGGACTAGTTCTTTGTCCACTGGAATCTGCTTATTATCAGTGGGAGTTGGGTTTCTCTGTGCTGGAGCAGTATCTATGAAAACTGGAGTTGGTTTATTATCTCCTGGCGTTTGGATGTAAAACTGTATGCTAGCGGAATACATTACAGAAAACACTAAGGCAACATATGCATGTATGATTGGAAAACTAAGATGGCATTGCAAGAGACCACTAGAACAACACTTCAATGTAAAAAAAGAACATGGTATGGTAGACAGATGAAGTACATGTTGATGAATAACAATGCATAAGATATTGAGAAGCATGATGTCCAAACTAAGCAGATGGCATTGCGATAGAGTAGAATGAAAGCACTTGAATTTGAAAACATGTTATCATTAATGGAATAGGTACTGAAAAACAGGAAAGCATGCCATATTTACATGCATGATCAACAGGCGAAACACAAGGCATTACAACAGAGTAGATGAACTCCAGGACGTTATATGCATGCCGTACCCATATCAAGGGCCAAGTTAGAGCAAGGACCTTATGGGGTGAATAGGATTCATCATCTTTCTGCAAGTCTTGTGAAGAACTGCCTTTACATGTTCCATCATATTGGGTATCATTAACATCAGGTTTGTTGGCTGTTACATTGCTCCGTGAGGTTCTTGTGAATAAATCAGTGTGTGCAATTATATCTGACATTTATGGAAGACAACTAGTATTTAGATTTATCCGATGAGTGCCTGTAGGACACGACATAAATAGTAGGACTGGGGTTAACTAGCAGCAACATGTCTCAAAAACTAAAGGGAGAACACAGATGAAAGCTACAGAATATGTATCATTTGTACTCGAGATTAACTAGATGGCACACAAAAGTATTAAGGAACAACATTAGGTTATACTAGAAGTGGTATAATACTATAATCACCAGCCCGTGGGATAGCATTGGCTGATGGATGATAACTATGGAACAATGTTACCTAAAGAACAAGTCTCTTAGCTGAACTATGGAACATGGTTAACTCCTGAACAAGACCCGTAAGAGATCAGCATGAATATACAATGAAATGTGATAATCTATTTTCCATGCTTAGATGAATAACAAAGACATAAATGTTGCACACAAGTAAGATGAGGGTACAACCTATCTGGCCGCCATCCATAGGAGTGAGCATCATGTGCTGACTTGTCGATGGCCCTGCAGTTGTTGTGGATGTCCATGTCGGGCACGCGCATTCGATGCAGGAAACTTTTGAGTGGGGACTATAGCTCCCTTCTGGTGTATGCTTCCCTTGTTGGAGCAGCTACGGTGAGTCAGAAGACGGTGTGGTTGAAGATGCAGAAAACACATAATGTTAAGAATGACACATCTCTCTGATATGAAGAAATACCCTAAGAGATCAACAACAAGGTACGAGAGTGGTCACACGTTTGTTGACCCCAGACTAAATTGGGGTCACACGATTTTATTTTACTTTGGTACTGTCCGATCTACGCCGTATGGCTTGATGGCCGTCTTGTGCCTCCCGGCTGACACTGTTCGGAATCTTCCCCGAAGAGCCAGCGACCACTAGCAGAGCAGCCTGCCTCTGACATCCATGGCCCCAACCAAAACCCCGCTCCCCGACCCACCGCACTACCGTGGTTGCGCCGCCCCCGGGCCAATCCAGAAAGACCCGCCGTCATCCAGATCCAGTGGCGGCGGTACCTTCAACCCACACAACTCTAAGATAGCCATCTAAGCGTTGCTTCCGCGACGAACTTGCGCCCCCGCACCCTTACGTTAGACACTGATACGTCTCCAACGTATCTATAATTTTTGATTGCTCCATGCTATATTATCTACTGTTTTGGACTATATTGGGCTTTATTTTCCACTTTTATATTATTTTTGGGACTAACCTATTAACCGGAGGCCCAACCCAGAATTGCTGTTTTTTTGCCTATTACAGTGTTTCGAAGAAACGGAATATCAAACGGAGTCCAAACGGAATGAAACCTTCGGGAACTTGATTTTCTCACCGAACGTGATCCAGGAGACTTGGACCCTACGCCAAGGCATCAGAGAGGTGGTCACGAGGGTGGGGGGAGCCCCCCCTTAAGGCGCGCCCCTGCCTCGTGGGCCCCTTGGAGCTCCACTGACGTACTTCTTCCTCCTATATATACCTACGTACCCCCAAACGAACAGAGACAGAGCCAAAAACCTAATTCCACCGCAGCAACTTTCTGTATCCATGAGATCCCATCTTGGGGCCTGTTCTGAAGCTCCGCCGGAGAGGGCCGTCATCACGGAGGGCTTCTACATCATCATAGCCCCTCCGATGAAGTGTGAGTAGTTTACCTCAGACCTTCAGGTCCATAGTTAGTAGCTAGATGGCTTCTTCTCTCTTTTTGGATCTCAATAGAAAGTTCTCCCCCTCTCTCATGGAGATCTATTCGATGTAATCTTCTTTTTGCGGTGTGTTTGTTGAGACCGATGAATTGTGGGTTTATGATCAAGTCTATCTATGAATAATATTTGAATCTTCTCTGAATTCTTTTATGTATGATTGGTTATCTTTGCAAGTCTCTTCGAATTATCAGTTTGGTTTGGCCTACTAGATTGGTTTTTCTTGCCATGGGAGAAGTGCTTAGCTTTGGGTTCAATCTTGCGGTGTCCTTTCCCAGTGACAGAAGGGGCAGCAAGGCACGTATTGCATTGTTGCCATCGAGGATAACAAGATGGGGTTTATTTCATATTGCATGAATTTATCTCTCTACATCATGTCATCTTGCTTAAAGCGTTACTCTGTTTTTAACTTAATACTCTAGATGCATGCTGGATAGCGGTCGATGAGTGGAGTAATAGTAGTAGATGCAGAATCGTTTCGGTCTACTTGTCATGGACGTGATGCCTATATACATGATCATGCCTAGATATTCTCATAACTATGCTCAATTCTGTCAATTGCTCAACAGTAATTTGTTCACCCACCGTAGAATACTTATGCTCTTGAGAGAAGCCACTAGTGAAACCTATGGCCCCCGGGTCTATTCTCATCATATCAATCTCCATGACTTTAATCTTTCTTTGCTTTTTTACTTTGCCTTTTACTTTGCATCTCTATACCAAAATACCAAAAATATTATATCTATCAGATCTCACTCTCGTAAGTGACCGTGAAGGGATTGACAACCCCTAATTGTGTTGGTTGCGAGTAGCTATCATTTTGTGCAGGTACGAGGGACTTGAGCGTGGCCTCCTACTGGATTGATACCTTGGTTCTAAAAAACCGAGGGAAATACTTACGCTACTCTGCTGCATCATCCTTTCCTCTTCGGGGAAATCCAACGCAAGCTCAAGAGGTAGCAAGAAGAATTTCTGGCGCCGTTGCCGGGGAGTCTACGTAAAGAGTCAACATACCAAGTACCCATCACAATCCCTATCTCTCGCATTACATTAGTTGCCATTTGCCTCTCATTTTCCTCTCCCCCACTTCACCCTTGCCGTTTTATTCACCCTCTCTTTCCCAATCTCCTTCTCCGCCTCTCTTTTCTCCATTTGCCTCTTTTTCCCGTTTGCTCTTGTTTGCTCGTGTGCTAGTTTGTTTGCTTGTCGGCATGGTTAGTCTCATATCTTCTCTGTTGTCTCCCGAGAATGAAGTTCTAAATTTTAAACAAAGGGAGGGAGAAAATCTAAAAGATGTTTGGTATAGAATTTGCAATGCTCAAAGTAGATCTGCCAGGAAGCAATCTACTTCAGTTCTTCTCCGCAATTTTTATGTAGGTGTTAATCCTTGGTATAGATATATCCTCGATACCATTACCGGAGGGAACTTCTTGGGTAGCCATACTTTTGATTCTTATAATGCTATGTTAGATTTATTTGGCTCACCACCGCTTTTGGTTAATGGAACCATGTTAACTTTGGAGCATGTTATGCAAAGACTTGAAATTATTGAAAATAAAGTGGATACTATTGAATTAATTGAAAATCTAGATATAAAGATCCACAATCAAATTACTCAATATGGATCTAAGGTAGGAATGACTTTGAAAAATATTAAGGAAAAGGAACCCATAGTTAATGAGAAGATAAACTTAGATTCTACTAGAATTGATAAACTTGAGGGTATCATTACAAACTTGGGAACCGCTTTTTCTTCCGTAAAGAATACTCCAAGTCCTCCTACTAAAATTGCCAAGCTTATGTATGTTCCTAAAAATAAGGGCGAATCATCTAGTAAGGAAACTGCGGATCTTAAATCTATAAGTATTCATCCCAATCTTTTTGCTATCATTAAGGAACCAATTGCTACAAATGAATTTTTCGATCTTGTGCCTAGAAGTTTGATAATCACTAGAAAGAAAGAAATTCATAAGGGAAATAGATGCCTCATCGAAGAATTGCCTACCAAAGATGGCAATACCTAGATCTATCCTCGCTTTTATGCCTAGCTAGGGGCGTTAAACGATAGCGTTTGTTGGGAGGCAACCCAATTTTATTTTTATTCCTTGATTTTTGCTCCTGTTTAGTAATAAATAAATTATCTAACCTCTATTTTGGTTGTGTTTTTTTGTGTTTAATTAGGCTTTGTGCCAAGTAGAACTGTTGGGAAGACTTGGGGAAAGTCTTGTTGAACTTGCTGTAAAAAACAGAAACTTTAGCGCTCACAAGAACTGCTGTCATTTCTATTTGGAAAGTGATTTTTAGTTAATTCTTTTTGCAGATGATTAATAGATAAATTCCTCACGTCTAGCAATTTATTTTAGATTTTTTGGGGTTCCAGATCTTGCGCTAGCTACAGATTACTACAGACTGTTCTGTTTTTGACAGATTCTGTTTTTCGTGTGTTGTTTGCTTATTTTGATGAATCTATGGCTAGTAAAATAGTTTATAATCCATAGAGAAGTTGGAATACAGTAGGTTTAACACCAATATAAATAAAGAATGAGTTCATTACAGTATCTTGAAGTGGTCTTTCGTTTTCTATCGCTAACGGAGCTCACGAGTTTTCTACCTTAAGTTTTGTGTTGTGAAGTTTTCAAGTTTTGGGTAAGGATTTGATGGATTATGGAACAAGGAGTGGCAAGAGCCTAAGCTTGGGGATGCCCATGGCACCCCCAAGATAATATAAGGACACCTAAAAGCCAAGCCTTGGGGATGCCCCGGAAGGCATCCCCTCTTTCTTCTACTTCTATCGATAACTTTACTTGGAGCTATATTTTTATTCACCACATGATATGTGTTTTGCTTGGAGCGTCTTGTATTATTTGTGTCTTTGTTTGTTAGTGTGCCACAATCATCCTTACTGTACACACCTTTTGATAGAGCCATACATGAATTGGAATTTGATAGAATGCTCTATGTGCTTCACTTATATCTTTTGAGCGTTATAATTTTGCTCTATGTGCTTCACTTAGATCTTTTAGAGCACGGTGGTGGATTTGTTTTAAAGAAACTATTGATCTCTCATGATTCACTTAGATTATTTTGAGAGTCTTAATAGCATGGTAATTTTCTTAATAATAATATGCTTGGTATTCAAGATTTGTGAAACTTTCTTTTGAGTGCGTTGAATACTAAGAAAAGATTGAAGCATGATAATTGTTTTGAGATATGGAGGTGATAGTATTAGAGTCATGCTAGTTGAGTAATTGTGAATTTAAAGAATACTTGTGTTAAAGTTTGTGATTCCCGTAGCATGCACGTATGGTGAACCGTTATGCGATGAAGTCGAAGGATGATTTATTTATTGATTGTCTTCCTTATGAGTGGCGGTCGGGGACGAGCGATGGTCTTTCCCTACCAATCTATCCCCCTAGGAGCATGCGCGTAATACTTTGCTTTGATAACTTCTAGATTTTTGCAATAAGTATATGAGTTCGTCATGACTAATGTTGAGTCCATGGATTATACGCACTTTTTCCCATCCTTCCACCATTGCTAGCCTCTCTAATACCGCGCACTTTTCGCGGGTATCATACACCCACCATATATCTCCCTCAAAACAGCCACCATACCTACCTATCATGGCATTTCCATAGCCATTCCGAGATATATTCCCATGCAACTTTCCACCGTTCCGTTTATTATGACACGCTCCATCATTGTCATATTGCTAGCATGATCATCTAGTTGGCATCGTATTTGTGGCAAAGCCACCGTTCATAATTCTTTCATACATGTCACTCTTGATTCATTGCATATCCCGGTACACCGCCAGAGGCATTCATATAGAGTCATATTTTGTTCTAAGTATCGAGTTGTAATTGTTGAGTTGTAAGAAAAATAAAAGTGTGATGATCATCATTTTTAGAACATTGTCCCAAGTGAGGAAAGGATGATGGAGACTATGATTCCCCCATAAGTCGGGATGAGACTCCGGACGAAAAAAAATTAAAAAAAGATGCCATAAAAAAAGAGAAGGCCCAAATAAAAAAAATAAAAAAATAAAAAAATGAGAGAAAAAGAGAGAAGGGACAATGTTACTATCCTTTTACCACACTTGTGCTTCAAAGTAACACCAAGATCTTCATGATAGAGAGTCTCTCGTTATGTCACTTTCATATACTAGTGGGAATTTTACATTATAGAACTTGGCTTTATATTCCAATGATGGGATTCCTCAAAATTTCCCTAGGTCTTCGTGAGCAAGCGAGTTGGATGCACACCCACTTAGTTTCTTTTGTTGAGCTTTCATATGCTTATAGCTCTAGTGCATCCATTGCATGGCAATCCCTACTCACTCACATTGATATCTATTGATGGGCATCTCCATAGCCCATTGATACGCCTAGTTGATGTGAGACTATCTTCCCCTATTTTTGTCTTCTCCACAACCACCACTCTATTCCACATATAGTGCTATATCCATGGCTCATGCTCATGTATTGCATGAAGATTGAAAAAGTTAGAGTATGAAACAATTGCTTGGCTTGTCATTGGGGTTGTGCATGATTTAAATACTTTGTGTGGTGAAGATAGAGCATAGCCAGACTATATGATTTTGTAGGGATAACTTTCTTTGGCCATGTTATTTTGAGAAGACATAATTGCTTTGTTAGTATGCTTGAAGTATTATTATTTTTATGTCAACATGAACTTTTGTCTTGAATCTTTCGAATCTGAATATTCATACCACAATTAAGAAAGATTTCCATTGAAATTATGCCAAGTAGCACTCCGCATCAAAAATTCTCTTTTTATCATTTACCTACTCGAGGACGAGCAGGAATTAAGCTTGGGGATGCCTAATACGTCTCCAACATATCTATAATTTTTGATTGCTCCATGCTATATTATCTACTGTTTTGGACTATATTGGGCTTTATTTTCCACTTTTATATTATTTTTGGGACTAACCTATTAACCGGAGGCCCAGCCTAGAATTGCTGTTTTTTTGCCTATTTCAGTATTTCGAAGAAACGGAATATCAAACAGAGTCCAAACGGAATGAAACCTTCGGGAACGTGATTTTCTCACCGAACGTGATCCAGGAGACTTGGACCCTACGCCAAGGCATCAGAGAGGCGGTCACGAGGGTGGGGGGCGCCCCAACTTAGGGCGCGCCCCCTGCGTCTTGGGCCCCTCGGAGCTCCACCGACGTACTTCTTCCTCCTATATATACCTATGTACCCCCAAACGAACAGAGACGGAGCCAAAAACCTAATTCCACCACCGCAACTTTCTATATCCACGAGATCCCATCTTGGGGCCTGTTCCGGAGCTCCGCCGGAGAGGGCCGTCATCACGGAGGGCTTCTACATCATTATAGCCCCTCCGATGAAGTGTGAGTAGTTTACCTCAGACCTTCGGGTCCATAGTTAGTAGCTAGATGGCTTCTTCTCTCTTTTTGGATCTCAATACAAAGTTCTCCCCCTCTCTCGTGGAGATCTATTCGATGTAATCTTCTTTTTGCGGTGTGTTTGTTGAGACCGATGAATTGTGGGTTTATGATCAAGTCTATCTATCAATAATATTTGAATCTTCTCTGAATTCTTTTATGTATGATTGGTTGCCTTTGCAAGTCTCTTCGAATTATCAGTTTGGTTTGGCCTACTAGATTGGTTTTTCTTGCAATGGGAGAAGTGCTTAGCTTTGGGTTCGATCTTGCAGTGTCCTTTCCCAGTGATAGAAGGGGCAGCAAGGCACGTATTGCATCATTTCCATCGAGGATAACAAGATGGGGTTTATTTCATATTGCATGAATTTATCTCTCTACATCATGTCATCTTGCTTAAAGCGTTACTTTGTTTTTAACTTAATACTCTAGATGCATGCTGGATAGCGGTCGATGAGTGGAGTAATAGTAGTAGATGCAGAATCATTACGGTCTACTTGTCACGGACGTGATGCCTAGCTATATACATGATCATGCCTAGATATTCTCATAACTATGCTCAATTCTGTCAATTGCTCAACAGTAATTTGCTCACCCACCATAGAATAATTATGCTCTTGAGAGAAGCCACTAGTGAAACCTATGGCCCCCAGGTCTATTCTCATCATATCAATCTCCATCACTTTAATCTTGCTTTGCTTTTTACTTTGCAGCTCTATACCAAAAATACCAAAAATATTATATCTATCAGATCTCACTCTCGTAAGTGACTGTGAAGGGATTGACAACCCCTAATTGCGTTGGTTGCGAGTAGCTATCGTTTTGTGCAGGTACGAGGGACTTGAGCGTGGCCTCCTACTGGATTGATACCTTGGTTCTCAAAAACTAAGGGAAATACTTACGCTACTCTGCTGCATCATCCTTTCCTCTTCGGGGAAATCCAACGCAAGCTCAAGAGGTAGCAGACACCAGCAAACCGACAGCCTAGGAGCTTCACCGGCTCGAGGGGTGCTGCTTCCCATTGGGAATCGATTGGCCTAGAATAAAAATCCAGACAACTAACGCCTAAAGAAAGTGATTTGAGATGAGGGTGTGACCTATCTGGCGGTCCAGTGAAGTAGGCAGCTCCAGCTGCCTAGTTGGTGAGGCCGACACGGTTGCGGTGGCTACCGGCGGCAGGGAAGCAGAGATGTCGCGATGGTCGACGGCTACGGGGAAGCAGTGCCGGGGCTCTGGACGGGTCCAAAGTTGGAGCCTCTCCAGCGCCGTGAACAACGGTGGGGGTGAATCGGCTCCGGTACGGTTCACGCGGCCGTCGTCGAGGCAGCTCCGACAGCACGGACTAAGAGGCACACGGCCCAGTGCACGACGGCAAATGGAAAGCGTCTCCGGGATTAGAGAGGAGGGCGGCTGTGAATTTGGTGCGGTGGGGGCGCCATGGAGGAGGGGCTGAGGTTTCGCGGCTCGGGAGAAGGGAGCTTCCGAGGAGAAGGTGATTTGGCGCCCACGAGGTATGAATGGGGAATTGGGAGGGGGAACCATGTCTTACAGACGCATTTGTCTGAAATGTGGGAGGGAGTTATAGTTCTACCCCTGCCTTTAGGCTTCTCAGCTTGGGTCTGTGTACTGAGGGTCGGGGATAGTAGAGTAACTTTGCTTCTCCCAAATAGTGGGCGCGAGCGATTTCGGGCGAGGAGGGCGTGTTTTGAAATATAGTGGGCGCGAGCGATTTTGGCGACGAGGGCGTGTTTTGAAATATAGTGGGCGCGAGCAATTTCAGGCGAGGAGAGCGAGTTTTGAAATAGTTGGCGCGAGCTAGGAGAGGGTGTTTTGCCGACCATGGTTTATGAATTATTCGCCACATGTCATTTAGACCGAGGAGAAGGCGATCTTGGATGAAGTTACGAACCTACCCTCGATGTACAACGGGCCAATTGATGCGTGTCCCACATAGGCCGATAATTTCACGTCTCCCATTTATTTATTTGGGCGAATACCACCGAGCAGAGGGTGTTTAACGGTTCGTTCAAATGTTGGGAGAACGAGCATCCACGTCTACCTTACCAAGTCGATTCGAATCAAATTTTGAAATATTAGCTTGCCACTTCTTTTTTAGATGGAGAGATGATGCTCGGGAGTAATGTGTTTTTACATTCTCGTTTCTAGCGATTTACTATATGAAAAATAGTTGACCCACTCAAAAACGGGAATCAAACCCAAAATGAAATATCTCGATTCAATGAAATAGCTTGTTCACCTGGTCAAAATAGTGAACTAAATCCAAGATTGAACACCTCAATCGAGTAGCATGTTCTACAGTATTATAGTACTCCATGAACATGTTGAAAGTCAAATTAATGAACTTGTTTGATATACGCATATCTCTGTTCATGTGTGGATTGCAGACAACATGTTCTCCAATTTAAATATGTGAATGCAAGTTTATATCGAAACATGGTTTATATCAGTCCTTGATGCATAAAATGCGACCTCCCCCTCTCCCGGACTCCCGCTCTCTCTCTCTCTCTCTATCTCTCTCTTTGTGTGTGTGTGGGGGGGCGAGTTCGCATGCATATATACTCCATCTATAGGTCTTTCTCACACTATGTATGGTTCTCTAGTCCAAGCTAAATATCTTGGGTGCACTCATCGTATGCACACAAATTCCTTCGCTCGTTGGCCGTTACTCTCTCACGCACCACTCTGTCGTCTCGGAGCTCTTCCTTCTCTCTCTCAAACTCTCCATCTACCTGGGTCACACATACACATGCATATCTCACTCGCACTCGATAGACCCATCTAAAAGTCTATCTCTCTCCCTCGTTCTCTCTCCATCTCACACGCGCGCACACACACACACACAATCTCATGCCTAGTCGAGTATGATGGTCTCTCGCTCATATGTAGGCACACGCAGTCCCCCCTATATGTATATGACTAGCTAATCTTAGTCTCCATCACAAACATGTGCATGGTCTATATCGATTTCTCTCGGGGCATCTTTCTATCGCGCACGCACCTCCCTCGATCTCCCACCCATATAGTCCCCTCACGATCTCGAGGGGATCTCTCTATCACAAACACACCCTCTCTCCCTCCCCATGCGTCCATGTTCTCCATGTGTCCCTCTCGACCTTTGTTCCTTGTTGGACAGACCTCTATTGGACATGTGCTATAGGGGTGTCTCTCTCTGTTGCAAACAATCACGCACTAGCTATCTTCGTGTATCTCCTCACCTCGCTTTTCTATCTCGGAGAGGCATGCGTGATATGTTTGCATAAGAAACGAAAAAACACACACTCTCTCTAATTTATCATTTGTTGTCCCTTTCTCTTTCACACACATACTCTTTTTGCACACTCACTCATTCTCCTTTGCACGCACTTGATCTCTCTCGACTTAGGCACTCTCTTTGGTCCATAGCATATAGATTTATTGAAAAGTCAAACATCACAAAGTTTGACAATGTACATGGAGAAAAACATTTACATCTAGAATGGCAAACATATACCGTTAGATTCATCATGAGATGTAGTTTCGTATGATGTATGTTTGGTATTGTAGATATAAATAACATTTGCGTAAACCTGATCAAAGTTTCCAAAGTTCGACTTCTAAATTTTTTACATGCACTGAATTATCGAGCAGATGGAATATCTCTTTCCCCCTCTTAGCTATCTGACACACCACTCAGCCTTATCAGGGCTCCTATATCTCTCTCTCTCAAACTTTATATCTCCCTGGTTCACACATACACATGTCTCGCTCGCGCTACATATAGACCCATCCAACACTCTCCGCCCTTATTCTCTATCTATGTGACACCCCCACCCCTAAGTACCATAATCCCTCACTCCATCATAGGCGTATGCACTCCCCCCTAAGTATGATTATCTCTCACTAGCCATCAGGAACACACGTATTGCCTCCTTCCATCCATACGTCTATCTCAATATCTCTCGGGGTATCTTCTATCGCGCACACACCGTGTCACTCGATCTCCCACCCATGTAGTACCATCATGATCTACAGGGGAATACACTCTCTCCTCCCCATGTCTGCATTTTCTCTATACGTCTCTCTCGACCTCTCTCCCTTGTTTGTCAGACCACTCTTGGCCACGTGCTAGGGGTCTTTCTCCCTCGGTTGCAAACAACCACACACTATCTCCTCACCTTGCTTCCGTTGTCGAAGATGCATGTGTGATATGTTTGCATAAGACACACACGCTTTTTCTCTACTTTTATCGTGTGTTGTCCATGTCTCTTTCACACATGCACACACACTTTTTTCACTCACTCTTTCTACTTCACTCTCTCTCTCTCTCTCTAGTTAGGGACTCTCTCACGTCCATAAGCATATGGATGTTTTGAAAAGTCAAACCTCGGAAAAGTTTGATCAGGTATATGTGGAGAAAAACAATTACATCTGGAACGATCATTAGATTCATCACAACATGTACTTACTTCATACTATCATTTATCTTTGGTATTGTAGATATAAGTAATTTCTTTATAAACTTGGTCAAAGTTTCAAAAGTTGGACTTAAAAAAATGTTGGCACTACATTATCGAATGGAGGGAGTAGCTTTCTCTCTCTCTCTCTCTGCTATCTCTCACGGGCCTCCCCTCAAACTCGAACTCTCTATACCGACGGATTATACACTCATTGTGTCAGCGTATAGCTCCGTATATTGTTTAGTTGACCGGTCAACCGGTCCACATGCTGCCTTGTTAGCTCGTGTGCTCTATCTTCGTGTGCTGGCCCATGTGGCAGTGGGTGAAAATAAGTAAACTAGAGGCCCATCTGACACGCGGTGAAGTAATAAACAAAGTTAAAACCGCTCGGGGTAGCACCCCGCATGCTAGTAAATTGAGGGCGCATTGAGGACACACTTATTCCGCGTGAAGGACGCACTCGCGCACAATTCACCACTACGCGGTGGCATGCACAGAAGGACGCACTCGCGCACACCCAGCAGGCCAACACACAACACACACCAGCACACGTGTACACCAGCGTCGCCGCCGGTTGAGATGGACGACGAGGCAGCCAACAAGCGGAGGCGGCTCGAGCCAAAACCGCACCCGGCGAGCCTGGACTTAATCAGCAGCCTCCCCGATGACATGCTGCTCGTCATCATCGGCCTACTCCCCCCCCCCAAATCTACCTGCGGACCGCTATGATCTCCCTACGGTGGCGCCCCCTATGGCGCTGCGTCCCCCTCAACCTCACTGTCGACAGCTGCCTTTGCGACGGGGATTGCAAACGCATGGCCGCAGTCTCCAAGATCCTTTCATCACACCCTGGGCCAGCCAGACGCCTTGACATCCGCATGTTTAGTACCAACTGCAAGGTCCAAGCCAAGTTCGACGAGTGGTTCTTATCCCCCGCCCTAGATCAGCTCAAGGAGCTCAGCTTTGAAGCTGGACGATGTTGCTCTCTGCCGTCGTTCGCGCTCCGCCTCACGCCAACGCTGCGCTGCGCCAGCTTCAGCTCCTGCTATCTTCCTCAGATTAATGCTGCGCCCGCCCTTCTTCTCCCTCAACTCAAGCAGCTCGACCTCTTCGACGTTGGCATCTCGTAGCAGGCTATGGAGCACCCGCTCCGTAGATGTACTACGCTCGAGTACCTTCGTCTTGAGCAGATCCACGGGTTCATTAGCCTCCACATCGCCTCGACGAATCTCTGATGGATTTATGTGTCTTGCTGGCCCTGCAACAAGACATCAATTGGGAAGAGATCACTCCAGCTGTTCCACGTTGTGGTCATTGAGAATGCGCCTTTCCTTGAGAGATTGCTTGTATCTGATCTAGAAGGTCCAACAAAAATTAGGGTCATTGATGCACCGAAATTGACAGCGTTGGTGTACTCGTCTGCCAAATTCTCCGAACTCGTTATTGGATCCATAATCATTCAGGTACAACACTCATCTTCTTCTCCGTCTTCTTGAAATTCTCATTTTTAAATTTCTTCTTGATGTATTTACGACCGTCTTCCAAAAAATGATTCCCACAAGCTTGACCCAGTCTATGCGCATAGTGAAGATCTTGGCAATAAAATCTATGGGCCCTAATCTGGATCAAGTTGTTGGATTGCTTACATGCTTTCCGTGCATGGAGAAACTACTCATCAAGGTGAAACTTTTTCCTATTAGTAAACAGTAATCACAACGTAGCTCAATTCTTTTCGTAATTTTCCCAAATTACGATGACAAATGCAGTGTTCAAAACTGCATCTACACATTGCACCGAAAGAAATGTTTTTAGTATTTTTTCTCACATGATCACCTGCATCGTTTTTTTGTTGTACTACTATAGTAGCCTAGGATAGTTATAGTGGAAAGTAACTTAGACTAGTAACTCTATGGTTACTTTAAGAGCAAGTACTACCTCCGTCCTGGTTTACTCTTCCTATTTTGTAGTATCAAAATTTGACCATAGATTTAACCGACAAAATGTTAATGCATGTCACTAAAAATTATATCGTTGGATTCGTATTTGAACATAATTTCAAATGGTATAATTTTTGGTGACATGCATTGGCATTTTCTTAGGTAAATCTATGGTCAAAATTTTACACTAAATATGAGGTAGTACAAAAGTGGGCTATAATGGCCCTCCACTATGTAGGCCAAAACACATGCCAAATTCACTTGTGATGCATTTGGCATTGATGCCCCTCCATTGCTCACCTGGTGCCCCAATCTGGATCACCTACTTTGCTCCAGTGCCAAATTAACACACGCAATGAAAAAACACTTGCGTGGGAGAGAGAGGACTGAGGCAATAAAAAACACATGTTTGGGAGAGTGAGAGGCTGGTGTAGTTGGTTTGATTGATTTGTTTATACATGTGGGTCTGTGTGCACGGTGGTGCCAACTCTCTCACATCGCGAGAGCGGTGCCAAAATCTTTTGATTTGACATCGATGCATATTATGTGGCATACTTTTGAGAAATATGGCATCGGCCACATAGTGGAAGGCAACAAATCCCCAAGTTCTTCACGTACTCCTAGGTAAATGAGAGGAAAGAAAAAGAGAGAGAGTGAAAAAATATCACTAGCCAGCCAACCCTATCGTATGAGCGAATGATATTGGTACCTCTTGATGACATGACAATCTTATACAACCAGCTGCTCTAATATGTTCTCTTCTTTTGCAGATAGAAAAAGACCCGAAAGTGAAAAATGTGCTGCATTATAACAATCTCATCGAATGCCTTGATCTCATCTTACAGAAATTGATTTGATCGACTACTGAGGCAGCACATCTGAGATTAAATTGGCCAGGTTCTTTGTTCTGGAGGCAAGTGTGCTCAAGGTAATGAGGTTTGGCGTTCTCTGGCGCAACAATGAATGGTGTGCTGATCACCGCAAGTGTCTAAGCCTAAATGACAAAGTCTCCGTAGAAGCTGAATTTGTTTTTGAAACATCAAGTGGCCAGAGACTCGAAAATTTATTTTCCCATTAGTGACTTGTGAGGGCAGTGGATTTTAGTTTGTGCGATAATGCTGCATCCACCTAAAGTAACGAAAGTTCTTACGTAAACTTCCTAGATTTCCTCTTCATTGGTGCAACATTACTCCTAACATTTGTAATATCAGTTCAAAATTTGTAATATTGCCATGTCCTATTCCCGCGTTTTCAAAATCCTGCGAATCAAAGAGGTCCTGAGTTGTTGATGATGTTGTGCCTGCCATCTTTCACCAATAGCCGTCGGATCTAGATCTGACGCATACAAACCAAACTTCTCCAGTTTTGCAAAAAGATTCCCGCACTTGTTCCCTATTTACAAACTACTCATTGTCTCTCACAATCAGCCTTATCTCCTCCCCACCACATCTAGAAGGCCATGGAAAAATCTAGCGCGATGGCCGCTGCCGGCGCCATCCACCCCCAATCTTGGTGTTTCGTGCAATACACATGCATCTACGCATGGGAAATTATGTCGAACACGGCTAGTTGTAAGCAGGCAAGCTCTAAAGCCATGATGATAGTGACTACAAACGGTGAGGCTAACTATGTTATGCCGAACACGGCGCCTGTACTCAGGTGTCATCTCCGGTGCAAGGTCTTGTCACTTCACTACGAGGAGCAGCACGCAATAATTTGACCAACGGGTAGTACAATGCTACTACATTGGTAGTACTACTACCACAGTCTAGATTTAGTAGTACTACCACGTCCATCTAGATTTAGTACTTTGACTACCAATATCTAGTAATGCATGTCACAAAAAAGGTCTGTCTAGGACACATCTAGATGTGACATAGTTCTGTCACATCTAACCTGATGTCCACTATGTTTGCGGCCCGTTTTTTTCTTGTCTCAGATTTTTTGTTCCTTGTTGCTACGTTATTTGTGGGAGATTAGATGTGACATCCTTAGAAAACATCTGGATGTGAATTAGACAAACTGCACAAAAATGTACTACTCCTCCTGTAAATAAATACATGGTGTATTGTTTTATTCCTTCCGGTAGATGGCTCAAATCTGAAGTCTCATCAATCAGACTACTATTGTACTCACCGAGCGCTCAGCTTTGTAAGCTACCAACAAAAAATTGCAATCAAAGACTACTATTGTACTCCCTCCATACTGATGCATTAGTCACGTTACAAAAACCAAATAGTAAACCCAAAACTTTTAGGCGCGGTGCATTAACTACCCACCTCGTTCCCTGTTTTTTGCCATGAAAAAAGAAATCACCCAATACGAGACGTGGCTTGCGTATGCATCCAATGACTTGAGACTACTCCCTCCGTCTAGGTGTATGATTAGCCACAATGAAGAGTAACATACACTAGTAACATACACATATCCCTAAACTATGTTACTACCTTTCATAGTGGGTAGTAACGTAAGTATGGTAACATGCAAAGCCTCATTTATTAGGTTATAGGCTCATATTGCATTGGGACATGTGATGTTACAGTAACTAGCTAAGTTACTCAAACTACCTCTCTCCTCATTAACTCATTGCCACATAAGTGAATTTGTTGAGTTGGACTCGATGTTACTGCTAAAGTTACTCCCACCGTGGCTAGTCTAAGTCATCTTAGAGCAAGTGAAAAAGAGGAGTGGGCTCTCATGTAAGAGCCGCTATATGCGGATTCCTAGGCCAATATACATTACATACGAACAAAGAGAGAGAGAAGATGAGAAAAAGTAGTACTCTTATAGCCAGCCTTATAGCTAACCTTATTGTATGAGTGGCTACAAGTGATGGCTCTATATGACATGGCACCATCATATAGCCAGCAGCTGGCTATACTATTAACCATGCTCTTGTGCACTGTGATCAAGACGAAGGGGAAAGCGAGAGAACCTAATGTCTTTTTGCTAATTAATAGGATTACATGCATCGAACTAACCATTGCATGCCATGTTTGGTAGTCTCAAGTCATTGAAAGCATGCACGGCCCACATCTCTCATTGGTTGATATGTCACGAAATAAGAAACAAGGAGGGAGTTAATGTATCGTGCCTAAGTGTTTTGGGATGGAGGGGGACGCAGCTTCATTGACTTACCGCACCTGCGTTTGGGTGAATGACTCATGGGCGCAACAAGTGCCTGGCCCACCTATCATACAGCCAAAGGCAGGTGCAGTAGACGGCCGAGGAGTAGATGGCCAACACACACGTGAATGCAAAGCAGTCTGCACTTCTCATATAAAGGCTCCCCGCCAGTCCAATCTATGAAATCCTACGCACCTATGCACCCTAACCAAGGGCAAGAGTGATCACTCCAATCACAAGATCAGTTGACTAGAAGCTAGACCCATGGAGGCGATGAGAGCGAGCATCAGCTGGCTGTGCCAGATGGTCCATGACGCCGGCTCGCAGCCCGACACCAAGGAATGTCTCCAGGTCATGCTTACGGCCGCCAGGGCGAGAGGCCGCTTGGACGACAGCTTCGTCTCCTTGTTCGACAAGGTCCTCGTCGGCTTCCTCGACAAGTTCACCGTCGTCAAGAAGCTTGCGGACGACCTTGACGTATGATAACCCATAAGTGTAGGGGATCAATTGTAGCCTCTTTCGATAATTAAGAGTGTCGAACCCAACGAGGAGCTAAAGGTAGAACAAATATTCCCTCAAGTTCTATCGACCATCGATACAACTGTACGCACGCTTAATGTTCGCTTTACCTAGAACAAGTATAAAACTAAAAGTACTTTGTAGGTGTAACGGGATAGGTTTGCAAGAATATAGAGAGCATGTAAATAAAAACTAGGGGCTATTTTAGGTAAAGAAGCAATAAAGTTAGTATAGCGAGTGTGGAAAAGTGGTGGTAGGAGTTGCAAAATTGTCCCTAAGTAATTGACTACTTTACTAGACCGATAGCAAGTTTTATGTGGGAGAGGCCACTGCTAGCATGTCATCCCTGACTTGGAATTCTATGCACTTATGATTGGAACTATTAGCAAGCATTCACAACTACTAATGTTCATTAAGGTAAAACCCAACCATAGCATTAAGATATATTGGTCCCCCTTCAATCCCATATGCATCAAGTTCTATGCTAGGTTGAAGCTTATGTCACTCTTGCTCTCCAATACATAGTCCTATCAACATACAACTAACCCTATGGTGTGATCCACGCGCACGCTCATATGATGGGCACCAAAGGATAGCAACATAACCACAAGCAAATTAAACCAATCATAGCAATTCACCAATTACCGGTAGGACAACGAAAATCAACTCAGACATCATAGGGTGGCAACACATCATTGGATAATAATATGAAGCATAAAGCACCATGTTCAAGTAGAGGGTACATCGGGTTGCGGGAGAGTGGACCGCTGTAGATAGATGGGGGAAGGTGATGAAGATGTTGGTGAAGATGACGGAAGTGTTGGTGTAGATCACCGTCACACGATGATGGCCCAGGCGGCGTTTTGGCGCCACCGGGAGAGAGGGGGAGAGGCCCCCCGTCTTCTTCTTCTTCCTTGACCTTCCCCCTAGACGGAAGAAGGGTTTCCCCTGTGGTCCTTGGCTTCCATGGCATGGGAGGGGCAAGGGCCCCTCCAAGATTGGATCTGTCTCTCTGTCTCTCTCTGTTTCTACGTTTCAGATTCTGGCCTTTCACCATTTCTTATATTCCCAGAGATCCGTAACTCCAATTGGGCTGAAATTTTAACACGATTTCTTTCAGATATTGGCTTTGTTGCGGTGAAAGAAGGGCACAAAGTGCCTTACGAGGTGGCCACGAGGGCCCACGGCACGCCTGACCCCCTAGGGCGCGCCCCCTGCCTCGTGGCCCGTTGGGCATCGTCTCACGTTGATTCTTCTTCCCAAAAATCACATATATTCCAAAAAAATCTTCATTAGTTTTTATCCCATTTGGACTCCGTTTGATATGGATTTTCTGCGAAACAAAAAAACATGCAACAAACAAGAACTGGCACTGGGCACTGGATCAATATGTTAGTCCCAAAAATAGTATAAAAAGTTGCCAAAAGTATATGAAATTTGTATAATATTGGCATGGAACAATAAAAAATTATAGATACGACGGAGACGTATCAGCATCCCCAAGCTTAATTCCTGCTCGTCCTCGAGTAGGTGATAATTTTTTTATGTGGAATGCTACCTAGCATAATCTTGATCATGTAATCTAATCATGGCATGAATATTAAGACACGAGTGATTCAAAGCAATAGTCTATCTTTTGACATTAAGACAATAATACTTCAAGCATACTAATAAAGCAATCATGTCTTTTCAAAATACATGGCCAAATAAAGTTGTCCCTAAAAAATCATATGGTCTGGCTAGGCTCCATCTTCACCACACAAAGTATTCAAATCATGCACAACCCCGATGACAAGCCAAGCAATTGTTTCATACTTTTGATGTTCTCAAACCTTTTCAACTTTCACGCAATACATGAGCGTGAGCCATGGATATAGCACTATAGGTGGAATAGAATATGATGGTGGAGGTTGTGTGGAGAAGACAAAAAGGAAGAAAGTCTCACATCGATGTCGCTAATCAACGGGCTATGGATATGCCCATCAATTGATGTAAATGCGAGGAGTAGGGATTGCCATGCAACAGATGCACCGGAGCTATAAGTGTATGAAAGCTCAAACTGAAACTAAGTGGGTATAAATCAGCCATGGACTAAATGCAAAACACGCTCCAAGATTTGCACATATCGCATGAACGAAACGAATCCGAAAACATACCGATACTTGTTGAAGAAAGATGGGATGCCTTCCGGGGCATCCACAAGCTTAGACGCTTGAGTCTCCTTGAAAATTTACTTGGGGTGCCTTGGGCATCCCCAAGCTTGAGCTCTTTTCTCTCCTTCTTCTCCTCACATCAAGACATCCTCGATCTTTGAACACTTCATCCACACAAAACTCAACAGAAAGCTCGGTAAGATCCGTTAGTATAATAAAGCAAATCACTACTCTAAGTACTGTTGAAAACCAATTAATATTTTGTTTTTGCATTGTAGCTACTATAATATAACTTTTCCATGGCTTAATCCACTGTTAGGAATCGATAGTTTCATCAAAACAAGCAAACTATGCATCAAAAACAGAATCTGTCTTAAACAAGAGAGTCTGTAGTAATCTGAACATTCACCATACTTCTGGTAGTTCAAAAATTCTGAAAAAATTAGGAAAAATAAAAAAATTTGTATAGAAAGACATTTCAAAAAGTTTCAGAACTGTTTGATGTTCAAGTAAAAAATATAAAATCGCGCACTACAGCCAAAGTTTCTGTGTTGCACCGCACAAACCAACAAGCAATGTAAACATCCTAAAGGCAAATCTTGGCACATTATTCTTGTTTTTAAAATTTATAAAGCGCACAACAGAAATAAATGACTCTCTAAAAATTCTGGGTTGTCTCTCTGGTAGCGTTTTCTTTAAAGCCATTAAGCTAGGCATATAGTGCTCAAGTAATGGATCCACCCGGATCCCAAGGTATATCAAAGCCAATTTTAATTAACAATGATTTGTGATTTAGTAGTGAGCACAAAGTAACATATATCATGCAACAACTAAGTCTAACTCTCTTCCTATGCATCGGCATGTCATAAAACAATAATTCGTGCACATCAAGTGAAGGCCAATGCATAGCATAAGAAATTTCTTGCAATTTTATTGTGTTGGAAACATAGAGAGGCGGAGATGTAGTTCCTCTATCATAATAATTGAAAGTAGGAGCAGCAAACACATGCATATTATATCTATCAAAATCATCATGTGTAGTAGTAAAACGCAACGCATCAATATAATCCTTAATAAGGGCAAACTTCTCTGATATAGTGTAGTTGGGAGAATTCAAAAAGATAATAGGACTATCATGTGTGGTGCAATAGCAACAATTTCATGTTTAACATAAGGAACTATAGCAAATTCATATCCATAAGCATAATTTATATTGGAATCTTGTCCACAAGCATAGCAAGCATCATCGAAAAGGGATATTTCAAAAAAATCAACGGGATCATAACAATCATCATAGCATTCATCCTTCGGTAAATTCGAAGGTAAATTAAACAATGTATGAGTTGAAGAGTTACTCTTTTTAGAATGTGGGAATGGGTAGGTAATCCGCTCTTCCTCCTTTTGTTCTTCACTCTCCTCATCATCTTTTTCATCCAATGAGCCCACAGTTTCATCAATTCCTTCTCCCATAGACTCCTGCAAAATATTAGTCTCTTCTTGGATAACGGGGAGTCCTCAATATATGGTTTAACATAGGCATTAGAAGCATAACTATCATAACAATATTTAAGTATGGCAAAAATTTCAGATTTGTAAAGAGTAGCATCATACTTTCCAATCAAAGAAGCAATTTCATAAGCACCCTTGAAAGCAACAAATTCTTCAATTTGTTGAACATCATAGTAATTATAAACACCCTTAGCATACGAAGAAACAATTCCATTATCACTAAACTCACATTGGTAGGGAAGGTGTTTCTTAGGGTCTTTAAAACAACAAGTAAAATCATGTATTTCACATAAATTCCAAGCATAGCATTGCAAACGATGAATTTGATCCAATAAAAGTTTCCCTTTTTGAGATAAGCGGTGTCGCACATAACAAGCATGCTCAGTTAAAGATTTGCCCTCAACTAATCTAGTTGGGGTTTTAGCACGAGCACATAGGGATCGAACATGATCCAAGTAAAAAGCTTCAAGAGTGTGATAGATTTTGAGTGGTTCCTCAACCATTGGTTCAGTAGGTACCACTAATTTTTTGGTATTTTGCGTTTCCTTCCCATAACGAAAGATAGAAAACAAGAGCACAAAATAAAAACTACTTAGTGATAAAGCAAACAGGCACACACGAGAATATTCACCCCACGCTATAACTCCCGGCAACGGCGCCAGAAAAAGGTCTTGATAACCCACAAGTATAGGGGATCAATTGTAGCCTCTTTCGATAAGTAAGAGTGTCGAACCCAACGAGGAACTAAAGGTAGAACAAATATTCCCTCAATTTCTATCGACCACCGATACAACTCTACGCACGCTTAACGTTAGCTTTACCTAGAACAAGTATAAAACTAAACTACTTTGTAGGTGTAACATGATAGGTTTGCAAGAATATAAAGAGCACGTAAATAAAAACTAGGGGCTGTTTTAGGTAAAGAAGCAATAAAGTTAGTATAGCGAGTGTGGAAAAGTGGGCGTAGGAGTTGCAAAATTGTCCCTAAGCAATTGACTACTTTACTAGACCGGTAGCAAGTTTTATGTGGGAGAGGCCACTGCTACCATGTCATCCCTGACTTGGAATTCTATGCACTTATGATTGGATCTATTATCAAGCATCTGCAAGTACTAACGTTCATTAAGGTAAAACCCAACCATAGCATTAAGATATATTGGTCCCCCTTCAATCCCATATGCATCAAGTTCTATGCTAGGTTGAAGCTTCTGTCAATCTTGCCCTCCAGTACATAGTCCTATCAACATACAACTAACCCTATGGTGTGATCCATGCGCGCGCTCATATGATGGGCACCAAAGGACAGCAACATAACCACAAGCAAATTAAACAAATCATAGCAATTCACCAATGATCGGTAGGACAAAGAAAACCTACTCAGACATCATAGGATGGCAACACATCATTGGATAATAATATGAAGCATAAAGCACCATGTTCAAGTAGAGGGTACAGCGGGTTGCAGGAGAGTGGACCGCTGTAGATAGATGGGGCAAGGTGATGAAGATGTTGGTGAAGATGACGGAGGTATTGGTGTAGATCGCGGTCACACAATGATGGCCCCGGCGGCGTTCCGGTGCCATCAGGAAAGAGGGGGAGAGGGCCCCCCTTCTTCTTCTTCTTCCTTGATCTTCTCCCTAGATGGGAGAAGGGTTTCCCCTCTGGTCCTTGGCTTTCATGGCATGGGAGGGGTGAGAGCCCCTCCGAGATTGGATCTGTCTCTCTGTCTCTCTCTGTTTCTACGTTTTAGATTCTAGCCTTTCACTGTTTCTTATATTCATGGAGATCCGTAACTCCGATTGGGCTGAAATTTTAACATGATTTCTATCCGGATATTGGCTTTCTTGCGGTGAAAGAAGGGCACCAACCTCATTAAGGGGTGGCCACGAGGGCCCAGGGCACGCCTGACCCCCTGGGGCATGCCCCCTGCCTTCTGGCCCCCTCGGGCATCGTCTCGCATTGATTCTTCTTCCCCAAAATCACATATATTCCCAAAAAAATCTCCGTCATTTTTTATCCCGTTTGGACTCCGTTTGATAAGGATTTTCTGTCAAACAAAAAAACATGCAACAAACATGAACTATCACTGGGCACTGGATCAATATGTTAGTCCCAAAACTAGTATAAAAGTTGCCAAAAGTATATGAAAGTTGTATAATATTGGCATGGAACAATAAAAAATTATATATACAACGGAGACGTATCAATGTACGCCTCCAGCCCACGCGCCCAGGCTCTGCGATGCCAGCACCCTCAACGGCCTCGATGGTGACAACCTCTTCGACGCACTGGTGGCCGTGCGACTGCCCGCCGTCACGCTGGAGAATGTCCACCTCGAGGTCGCGCTCGCCATGCAGCGCCTGGCGCAGCAAGACACCGTCCACATAATCACCCACATCTACGTGCAAATCGTCCACAAGGACTACTATGTTCCAAAGGAGGACGATAGGTGCTACCTCTTGAGCACTGCGTTGGTTTTCCCCGAAGAGGAAGGGATGATGCAGCAAAGTAGCATAAGTATTTCCTCAGTTTTTGAGAACCAAGGTATCAATCCAGTAGGAGGCTACGCGCGAGTCCCTCGCACCTGCACAAAACAAATAAATCCTCGCAACCAACGCAAATAGGGGTTGTCAATCCCTATAAGGCCACTTACGGGAGTGAGATCTGATAGATATGATAAGATAATATTTTTGGTATTTTTATGATAAACGATGAAAAGTAAAATAAGGGCAAAGTAAATAGCAAAGGAAATAACTAAGTAGTAGGAGATCAATATGATAAAGATAGACCCGGGGGCCATAGGTTTCACTAGTGGCTTCTCTCAAGGGCATAAGTATTCTATGGTGAGTGAACAAATTACTGTTGAGCAATAGACATAATTGAGCATAGTTATGAGAATATCTAGGTATGACCATGTATATAGGCATCACATCGGAGACAAGTAGACCGACGCCTCCCTGCATCTAGTACTATTACTCCACTCATCGACCGCTATCCAGCATGCATCTAGAGTATTAAGTTAAAAACAGAGTAACGCCTTAAGCAAGATGACATGATGTAGAGGGATAGACTCATGCAATATGAAGAAAACCCCATCTTTTTATCCTCGATGGCAACAATACAATACGTTCCTTGCTGCCCCTACTGTCACTGGGAAAGGACACCGCAAGAATGAACCCAAAGCTAAGCACTTCTCCCATTGCAAGAAAGATCAATCTAGTAGGCCAAACCAAACTGATAATTTGAAGAGACTTGCAAAAATAACCAATCATACATAAAATAATTTAGAGAAGATTCAAATATTATTCATAGATAGACTTGATCATAAACCCACAATTCATCGGTCTCAAGAAACACACTGCAAAAAGAAGATTACATCGAATAGATCTCCACAAGAGAGGGGAGAACATTGTATTGAGATCCAAAAAGAGAGAAGAAGCCATCTAGCTACTAACTATGGACCCGTAGGTCTGAAGTAAACTACTCACACTTCATCGGAGGGGCTATGGTGTTGATGTAGAAGCCCTCCGTGATCGATGCCCCCTACGGCGGAGCTCCAAAACAGGCCCCAAGATGGGATCTCGTGGATACAGAAAGTTACGGCAGTGGAATTAGGGTTTTGGCTCCGTATCTGATTGTTTGGGGGTACGTGGATATATATAGGAGGAAGGAGTATGTCGGTGGAGCAATAGGGGACCCACGAGGGTGGAGGGCGCGCCTAGGGTAGGCAGGCGCGCCCCCTACCTCGTGGCCTGCTCTTTTCTTTCTTGATGTTGGGTCCAAGTCTCCCGGGTCTTGTTCGTTGAGAAAATCACGTTCCCAAAGGTTTCATTCCGTTTGGACTCCGTTTGATATTCCTTTTCATCGAAACCCTAAAACAGGCAAAAAAACAGCAATTCTGGGCTGGGCCTCCGGTTAATAGGGTAGTCCCAAAAATAATATAAAAGTGGATAATAAAGCCCAATAATGTCCAAAACCGTAGATAATATAGCATGGAGCAATAAAAAATTACAGATACATTGGAGACGTATCAAGCATCCCCAAGCTCAATTCCTGCTCGTCCTCGAGTAGGTAAATGATAAAAACAAATTTTTTGATGCGGAATGCTACTTGGCATAATTTTAATGTAATTCTTATTAATTGTGGTATGAATATTCAGATCCAAAAATTCAAACAAAAGTTCATATTGACATAAAAATAATAATACTTCAAGCATACTAACTAAGCAATTATGTCTTCTCAAAATAACATGGCCAAAGAAAGTTCATCCCTACAAAATCATATAGTTTAGTCATGTTTCATTTTCGTCACACAAGAATGCTCTCATGATGCACAACCCCGATGAAAAGCCAAGCAATTGTTTCATACTTTAGTAATCTCAAACCTATAAACTTTCACGCAATATATGAGCACGAGCCATGGACATAACACAATGGATGGAATAGAATATAATGAGGGGGGTTATGTGGAGAAGACAAAAAAGGAGAAAGTCTCACATCAACGAGGCTAATCAATGGGCTATGGAGATGCCCACCGATTGATGTTAATGCAAGGAGTAGGGATTGCCATGCAATGGATGCACTAGTGCTATAAATGTATGAAAGCTCAACAAAAGAAACTAGTGGGTGTGCATCCAACTTTCTTACTCATGAAGACCTAGGGCACTTGAGGAGGCCCATTGTTGGAATATACAAGCCAAGTTCTATAATGAAAAATTCCCACTAGTATATGAAAGTGACAAAACAAGAGACTCTCTATCATGAAGATTAAGGTGCTACTTTGAAGCACAAGTGTGGAAAAGGATAGTAACATTGTCCCTTTTCTCTTTTTCTCTCTTTTTTGGGCCTTCTCTTTTTTATGGCCTTTCCCTTTTTTATGGACTTTCTCTTTTTTGGCCTTTATCTCCTTTTTTATTTATTCCTCACTTGGGACAATGCTCTAGAAAATGATGATCATCACACTTCTATTTATTTACAACTCAATGATTACAACTCGATACTAGAACAAAATATGACTCTATATGAATGCCTCCGGCGGTGTACCGGGATATGCAATGGATCAAGAGTGACATGTATGAAAGAATTATGAACGGTGGCTTTGCCACAAATACTATGTCAACTACATGATCATGCTAAGCAATATGACAATAATGAATGTTTCATGATGAACGGAATGATGGAAAGTTGCATGGAAATATATCTCGGAATGGCTATGGAAATGCCATAATAGGTAGGTATGGTGGCTGTTTTGAGGAAGATATAAGGAGGTTTATGTGTGAAAGAGCGTATCATATCACGGGGTTTGGATGCACCGGCGAAGTTTGCGCCAACTCTCAATGTGAGAAAGGGCAATGCACGGTACCGAAGAGGCTAGCAAGGATGGAAGGGTGAGAGTGCATATAATGCATGGACTCAACATTAGTCATAAAGAACTCACATACTTATTGCAAAAATCTACAAGTCATCAAAAACCTCGGTACTACGCGCATGCTCCTAGGGGGATAGATTGGTAGGAAAATACCATCACTCGTCCCCGACCGCCACTCATAAGGAGGACAATCAAATAACACCTCATGTTTCAAATTTGTTGCATAACATTTACCATACATGCATGCTACGGGACTTGCAAATTTCAACACAAGTATTTCTCAATTTCACAACTACTCAACTAGCACGACTTTGATATTATTACCTCCATATCTCAAAACAATCATCAAGCATCAAACTTCTCTTAGTATTCAAAACACTCTTAAGAAAATTTTACTAATCTTGAACACCTAGCATATTAGAATTTTAAGCAAATTACCATGCTATTAAGACTCTCAAAATAATCTAAGTGAAGCATGAGAGATCAATAGTTTCTATAAAACAAATCCACCACCGTGCTCTAAAAGATATAAGTGAAGTACTAGAGCAAAACTATATAACTCAAAAGTTATAAGAGAAGCACATAGAGTATTCTAACAAATTCCAAATCATGTATGGATCTCTCAAAAGGTTTGTACAGCAAGGATGATTGTGGTAAACAAAAAAAATAAAGACTCAAATCATACAAGATGCTCCAAGCAAAACACATATCATGTGGCGAATAAAAATATAGCTCCAAGTAAAGTTACTGATAGAAGTAGACGAAAGAGGGGATGCCTTCCGGGGCATCCCCAAGCTTTGGCTTTTAGGTGTCCTTATATTATCTTGGGGGTGCCATGGGCATCCCCAATCTTAGGCTCTTGCCACTCCTTGTTCCATAATCCATCAAATCTTTACCCAAAACTTGAAAACTTCACAACACAAAACTTAAAGTAGAAAATCTCATGAGCTCCGTTAGCGAAAGAAAAAAAAAGACCACTTCAAGGTACTTTAATGAACTCATTATTTATTTATATTGGTGTGATACCTACTTTATTCCAACTTCTCTATGGTTTATAAACTATTTTATTAGCCATAGATTCATCAAAATAAGCAAACAACACACGAAAAACAGAATCTGCCAAAAACAGAACAGTCTGTAGTAATCTGTAGCTAGCGCAAGATCTGGAACACCAAAAATTCTAAAATAAATTTCTGGACGTGAGGAATTTATCTGTTAATCATCTGAAAAAAGAATTAGCTAAATAGCACTTTCCAAATAGAAATGACAGCAGTTCTGGTGAGCGCTAAAGTTTCTGTTTTTTTACAGCAAGTTAAACAAGACTTTCCCCAAGTCTTCCCAACGGTTCTACTTGGCACAAACACTAATTAAACACAAAAAACACAACCAAAACAGAGGCTAGAAAAATTATTTATTGAATAACAGCAAGGATAAATATTCGGTTGTCTCCCAACAAGCGCTTTTCTTTAAATCCTTAAAGCTAGGCATTGATAATTTTAATGATGCTCACATGAAAGACAAGAATTGAAGCACAAAGAGAGCATCATAAAACACGTGACAAACACATCTAAGTCTAACATACTTCCTATGCATAGGCATTTTATAGGGAAAAAAATTATCAAGGCAAACAAAAACTACCATATGCAAGGAAGCGGAAAGAAACAATAGCAATCTCAACATAACGAGAGGTAATTTAGTAACATGAAAATTTCTACCACCATATTTTCCTCTCTCATAATAATTGCATGTGAGATCATAAGAAAATTCAACAAAATAACTATCACAGAAAATATTTTCAACACGATCCATATGCATGCAAAGTTGACACTCTTCCAAAATAACGGGATTAACATTAACTAAAGTCATGACCTTTCCAAACCCACTTTTATCAAAAAATTCATAAGATTGAACATTCTCCAAATATGTGGGATCTAAAGTTGACACTCTTCCAAACCCACTTTCAATAATATTGCAAACACTATTATCAATCTCATATTCATCATGGGGCTTAAACAAATTTTCAAGATCATAAGAAGAATCACCCCAATCATGATCATTGCAACAAGTAGAGGACATAGCAAAACTAGCATCCCCAAGCTTAGGGTTTTGCATATTATTAGCACAATTGACATCAAGAGAATTTATAGTAAAATCATTGCAATCATGATTTTTATTCAAAGATCTATCGTGAATCACTCCATAAAGTACTTCATCACAATTTTCAGATTCACGAATTTCAAGCAAAACTTCATAAAGATAATCTAGTGCACAAAACTCACTAGTAATTGGTTCATCATAATTGGATCTCTTAAAAAGATTAGCAAGCGGATGAGGATCCATAGATCTTAGGTTCTCTGTTTAGTAATAAATAAACAACTATTCCAACCATACGAGCAAACAAGAAACGAGCAAAAGAGGCAAATTGGGAAAGAGAAGGAGGATAGAGAGAGAGAGGGCGAATAAAACGGCAAGGGTGAAGTGGGGGAGAGGAAAACGAGAGGCAAATGGCAAATAATGTAATGCAGGAGATAAGGGTATGTGATGGGTACTTGGTATGTTGACTTTTGCATAGACCTCCCCGGCAACGGCGCTAGAAATGGCTCGTTGTCGGGAGTCAAATCTTGACTTGCGCGAACCTCCCCGACAACGGTGCCAGAAATCCTTCTTGCTACCTCTTGAGCACTGCGTTGGTTTTCCCCGAAGAGGAAGGGATGATGCAGCAAAGTAGCGTAAGTATTTCCCTTAGTTTTTGAGAACCAAGGTATCAATCCAGTAGGAGGCTACGCACGAGTCCCTCGCACCTGCACAAAACAAATAAATCCTCGCAACCAACGCAAATAGGGGTTGTCAATCCCTATAAGGCCACTTACGAGAGTGAGATCCGATATATATGATAGGATAATTTTTTTTGGTATTTTTATGATAAACGATGCAAAGTAAAATAAAGGCAAAGTAAATAGCAAAGGAAATAACTAAGTAGTAGGAGATCAATATGATAAAGATAGACCCGGGGGCCATAGGTTTCACTAGTGGCTTCTCTCAAGAGCATAAGTATTCTACGGTGGGTGAACAAATTACTGTTGAGCAATAGACATAATTGAGCATAGTTATGAGAATATCTAGGTATGACCATGTATATAGGCATCACGTCCGAGACAAGTAGACCGACGCCTGCCTGCATCTAGTACTATTACTCCACTCATCGACCGCTATCCAGCATGCATCTAGAGTATTAAGTTAAAAACAGGGTAACACCTTAAGCAAGATGACATGATGTAGAGGGATAGACTCATGCAATATGAGGAAAACCCCATCTTGTTATCCTCGATGGCAACAATACAATACGTGCCTTGCTGCCCCTACTGTCACTGGGAAAGGACACCGCAAGATTGAACCCAAAGCTAAGCACTTCTCCCATTGCAAGAAAGATCAATCTAGTAGGCCAAACCAAACTGATAATTCGAAGAGACTTGCAAAGATAACCAATCATACATAAAATAATCCAGAGAAGATTCAAATATTATTCATAGATAGACTTGATCATAAACCCACAATTCATCGGTCTCAACAAACACATCGCAAAAAGAAGATTACATCGAATAGATCTCCACAAGAGAGGGGGAGAACATTGTATTGAGATCCAAAAAGAGAGAAGAAGCCATCTAGCTACTAACTATGGACCCGTAGGTCTGAAGTAAACTACTCACACTTCATCGGAGGGGCTATGGTGTTGATGTAGAAGCCCTCCGTGATCGATGCCCCCTCCGGCGGAGCTCCGGAACAGGCCCCAAGATGGGATCTCGTGGATACAGAAAGTTATGGCGGTGGAATTAGGGTTTTGGCTCCGTATCAGATCATTTGGGAGTACGTGGATATATATAGGAGGAAGGAGTACATCGGTGGAGCAACAAGGGGGCCACGTGGGTGGAGGACGCGCGTAGGGTAGGCAGGCGTGCCCCCCTACCTCGTGGCCTCCTCTTTTCTTTCTTTACATAGGGTCCAAGTCTCCCGGGTCTTGTTCGTTGAGAAAATCACGTTCCCAAAGGTTTCATTCCGTTTGGACTCTGTTTGATATTCCTTTTCTTCGAAACCCTAAAACAGGCAAAAAACAACAATTCTGGGCTGGGCCTCCGGTTAATAGGTTAGTCCCAAAAATAATATAAAAGTGGATAATAAAGCCCAATAATGTCCAAAATAGTAGATAATATTGCATGGAGAAATCAAAAATTATAGATACGTTGGAGATGTATCAATAGGTCGCTGGCCTTCTTGACCCACATGGCAACCTTGGACGACATTGTTCAGAAGCACGTTGAGCTCGCTGCCAATGCTGCTACTCGTCACACGTCGGTTGGTGACCCGGCGCACTAGGGCGTGAGGATGTCGTTGATGGATCCATATGCATCTTTATCTTTCCGTCAAATCCATGTAGTAGTATATGGTACTACTAGTAATTATCTTACCTTTCGCATCAACTTCATAATTTTCATACGTACTCCATGCATGAACCGTGCCAGAACCAAACTTCTCATTACTCTAGGGAAAATCGTTATTTCTATCTATCGGTCGCTCCATGGAGCAGAACCAAATTTTACAAGTTACAAGTTCAAAAGGAAAAGCTTGCTGTGTTCATGTCGCACCACCACACGGTTGGTCTGGCACGCCGCTCAAGGGGGAATGCGTGCTGTGTTGCATTTTCACTAACAAGTGGGACTGCAGTTGAGCAAATCGACTATCGGCAAACCCCCACCCCTCCCACCATGCGATGGCTGAGAAAACAGGAGGGAGAAGAGATGGCTGTAGCATGGACTCCAAGAAAATTGGTATCAGATGGGACTCATGTGGGTGGCGTGTGCCGTACTGGTAGACGTGAATGCGAGTTATGGCCCATGCCACCCCTCTATATCGAGCCTATATTGAGGTGCTGGTTACGTAGAACAAATTTCTCGGAGTCCGTGCTCAGCCCTCCTCTATCTCTCTTCTCAGCTAGCCAGCAGACGCGTGGAGCCCATCGTCTGTTTGCTCACATGCGGTCCCACATGTTAGTGAAAACACAAGAGGACCCACTGAACCTGCACATATTTCACCTCGACGTGCTAGTGATGAAAAACATATCCAATAAAGATCTTCGGTGGCCGCTTTTGGAGTTACTCAAGAGTAGTAAGATTCTATTTACAGTTTAACCCAAGATGCACATCACGTGGCTTCAACTACCACTCCATTTTCTTGCATGACACGACCTGGATGCTAGATGTCCCATGTGTCGGCAAAAGGAGGGAGAACTCGACCAAATCTTCTCCACATTTAGACCGGAGGAGTAGGAAACACGGCAAGCCCTACGCCTACATCATACTACGTACAAGCCCACCTCACGCAGTCATGCTATCACCATATTTCTCGGCCTCCGTGCGACACCTAGCTCTAGTTGATCTAACTAGAACTAACTATTGGTTGGCTATATGTAATGTGGAAACTTCATACTATATACGGATGCTGGCTATACTACTACGGCACTAACACTCCAAGAAGTGAGTCAAAAACCATTTATAAATTGAGTTTATGACATGCATATGCAAATGTACCATTCATTACATACAACAAGTCATCAACACACAATGACAACCAGGATACATGTTGGATTATAGATTAGTTCCAATAAAACATTCTAGTAAATACTAAAGTTTTCATCACACTACAAATAACAAGCAATCAAATGAACTTCAGCTCAACCACTCCTCGGCATTGCAAACATTTACTTTGGACTAGAAGAGTTTATCTGGGAAGGGCCAGCTACTGTCAATCTCGAGACCAACGCAGGACTGATCATCCAGGCTGAAGTGGCCTATTTCATGACCCATATTGTGATAGCCATGGTAGGGAAGCATAGCAATGCCCGAGGTATAGATACAATTGCTTCTCATAAATGGTAGTAACATTGTGTCAACAACAGCTGGATCACCTGTCACCATGATTGGATAGTTTTGTCCAAGGAAGAGTGAGTTTCCTCCAAGAGTATCAATACTAAACCAGGGAGAAGGTGTTGTCACTAGCACAGCAGTATTCATCTTCAATACCCTGCAACGGATGTTGGAATAGGTCCGGAGAGTGCGACCATGGGAGATAACACCTGCTTCCTTAGTCACATCAGCGGTGCCCTGTATACAGACAAGAAGAGGTGATCCATTGGAATAAGTTGCCAGGCACCACTAAGTACTCCTATATGGGTCCTCATGCTCGTGATCATCATCATCGTCATCTCCCCCTTGGTTATAATTTTTTTCAAGTATAGGTGGTGGAATGTTCACAGGACCTTGGAAACACAAGAAGGTTAATTAGTAAAGGGAAACTAGCTAACCCACATGCATGTGGATGAAAAAATTATAATTACGATGGAAGACAAACATACCCGAAAGCATAAGGATTCCATGCAAAAACAGTGCCACGAGTGGTGGCAGCAAACACAAGAGCCTTGTATTGAATTGCATCACATTAGTTATCCGTCTATAGAAACTGATTTTTGAGCAATATCCATCGAGTCGAACATTGAAGGATAGCAACAAGCTTGTCGAAGATAGCGACAACACAAGCATTCCTATAACCCCAAGAGTGGTTGGGAACTCGACAAATTGCTATCTTCTGTAGACGACAGTCACCATGATCGTAGTTGAACATACGGAGAATACCGGTGTGCTCAACCTCTAGGCAATCTGGGATTTTTGGAAGTGGAACCCGGTGACGAGTGTACACGTTCAGAAGTTCCCACTCGCAGTTGTACCCAATATAAACAACCTAATCTCCATTTGCACCTGCCCAAGCCTTACCCTCAAGCGATGGCATCTTAACATCACACGTATCATTATCAAGCGGCACCAACTAGCACAAGGCGAGGCCTCCGTCGTCCGTGTGCCAGTGAGCAGGGTCACGGTGAAGAAGATAGGGCAGATCAAACCGCTCCTGGACCCTTGGGTTCATTCTAATGATGTTATTAGTTGAGTCGAGAATGGTCTTGAACGAACCTGCCATGCTAGCCAATGTGATGATGTCACACTGACCAATGATTTCCTCCAGCACGTAATCATTCAGATCGGGGCAAGAATAACGGGGTCGTTTCTGGTCTGTTCCCTCCATGGAGAAGACGATCGAACAATGGCATAAGGAAGGGTGAAGGCAAATGGAGGAGGGAGGAAGAGCATGCGACAACAGTTCCAAATCGAGAGGGAAAGGCGAAGAGTCGATGGACGGTTGCCACGGTACACTAAGAGGCGCCCCAACCTACATAGACGTCCGTTCAGAAATTTTACAAAAGGACTCGCCGTCGTCTCACTGACATGTTGGAACGGGACCACATGTGAACGAAGAGGCTAGTGGGGAGCAGACGGTTGCCACCGAGGTCACACGCTAACGACAAGGCCGTCCTGTCAGACCTAGCGCCCGCGCGGGATGGCTTCTGTACCCCACACGAGCGAAGCCACAGAGGTCCGTTTGGGGTCGTGAGTTGGAGTTGGCCTTACAAGTGGGACCGCAGTTGAGGAAACCGACTATCGGCAAAGCCCCACCTCGCCTGCCGCGCGATGGCTGAGTTAGAGAAACGACGAGGTTGAAGAGATAGCTATAGCACGGACTCCAATAAATATGGTGTCAGATGGAAGTCGTGTTGATGGCGTGTGCCATACTCCTTGATGTGAATGCTTATTCTGGCCCATGCCACCCTAGTGTACTATATATCAAGGATTCGAGGTGTTGGTTACGTACAGCGAACACATTAACATATGGCCCTCTTCACACTGTGGCTAAATTTCCTGGAGTTTGTGCTAGGTTAAAAAGTGTTCTTTGTGAGGGTGGGTGGCTAGTCTCAAGTTTAAAACTTGTTGTATTACGTATACGTAGACGTAGAGATAGTGCAGCAGTTTTCAAAGTTTGAACCCAAACATCATAATGAAATTTCTACTGGACTCATCCGAGGACCTAGGATGATGGGATTCACAGCTACAGTAAAAACACCCGCCCGACACGAAAATCATGTGAAGCTAGTACAAATAGTAGTAGTACTATTGTTGATTCGACTCATCTGATAACCTATTGCAATGCACGTACAATTATGTATTTGGAAAATATTTTTTTTGCCTCGTCGCAGCACCCACTCAGAGAAGCGACTCGAAAGCCATTCATAAATTTAGTAAGTCTATCACATGCATATCATTTTATTACATACAGCTGGTCATGAACCCACAACGACAATGATGATACATTCTAGTAAATACTAAAGTTTTCATCACACAACAAATAACAAGCAATGAAATGTAATTCAGCTCAACCAATCCTCGGCGTTGGAAACGCTTGCTTTGAACCAGAAGTGATTCTCTGGGAAGGGCCAACCACTGTCAGTCTCGAGACCAACGCAGGACTGATCATCCAGGCTGAAGCAGGCTATGTCAGGACCCATAGTGCGATGGTAGGGAAGCATAGCAATGATTGAGGTATATATACAATTACTTCTCATAAATGGTAGTAACGTTGTGTCAACAGCAGCTGGATCGCCTTTCACCATGATTGGATAGTTTTCTCCAAGGAAGAGCGAGTTTCCTCCAAGACTTTCAATACTGAACCAAGGAGAAGGTGTTGGCGCTAGTGCACTAGTATCCGTCCCGAATACCCTGCAACGGATGTTGGAATAGGTTCGAAGAGTACGACCATGCGAGACAACACATGCTTCCTTAGTAACATCAGCATTGCCCTGTATACAGACAAGAAGAGGTGATCCATCGGAATAAGTTGCCAGGCACCACTGAGTATATGGGTCCTGCTCGTCCTTATGCTCGTGATCATCAGCATCGTCATCTCCCCCTTGGATATATAATTTTTCAAGTATAGGTGGTGGAATGTTCACAGGACCTTGGAAACACAAGAAGGTTAATTAATTAGTAAAGGGAAACTAGCTAACCCGCATGCATGTGGATGAAACAATTATAATTACGGTGGAAGACAAACGTACCGAAAGGATGATGATTCCATGCAAAATCAGTGCCATGAGTGGTGGTAGCAAACACAAGACCCTCGTATTGAATTGCATCACAATACTCATCCGTGTACAGAAATTGATTTTTCAGCAATATCCATCGACGCGTGGAAGTAAGGAAGGCAACAAGCTTGTCGAAGATAGCAAGAACTTCATAGTTCGTGTAATCCCAAGAGCGGTTGGAAACTCGACAAATTGCTATCTTCCGTAGACGACAGTTACCATGATCATATTTGAACTCACGTAGATCATCTGTGTGCTCAACCTCTGGACAGTCCGAGATTTTTGGAAGTGGAACCCGGTGACGAGTGTACACATTCACAAGTTCCCACTCGTAGTTGTACCCAATATAAACAACCCAATCTTCATTTGCGCCTTCCCAAGCCTTGACCTCAAGCGATGGCATCTTAACATCACACGTATCGTTATCAAGCGGCATCAACTTGCACAAAGCGAGGCTTCCGTCATCCCGCACCAGTCAGCAGGGTCACGGTGAACAAGATAGGGGAGATCAAACCACTCCTGGACCCTTGGGTTCCTTGTAATGATGTTATTAGTTGAGTCGAGAATGGTCTTGAACGAACCTGCCAAGCTAGCCGAGGTGATAACATCACACCGATCAATGAGTTCCTCCACCGCGTCATCATTCAGATCGGGGCAAGAATAACGGGGTCATTTCCAGCCTGTTCCCTCCATCGAGAAGACGATCGAACAATGGCAGAAGGAAGGGTGAAGGCAAATGGAGGAGGGAGGAAGAGCATTCGACAACAGTTCCAAATCGAGAGGGAAAGGCAAAGAGTCGGTGGACAGTTGCCATGGTACACGAAGAGGCACCCCGGTCTACTTAGACGTCCGTTCGGAAATTGTACAAAAGGACTCGCCGTCGTTTCACTAACATGTGGGAACGGGACCACATGTCAACAAAACATGGTGTGTAATTTCTCGTGCAAAATGCGATCTGGCCGCGTTGGCCCGAGGGGCCACATTAGTTATCGACCTTTTTTTAATGGCGTGCCGTTCAGTTTTGAAGCATGACTAACTGGTACTGTATGCAGAGAAAATATAAGCTACTCTACCACTACTCCACCTCTAGTACTAGTAGTATAAAAAAGATATATAGGCTGGAGCTTCAACACTTTCTTGCTCAGGGCTGCCTACTTGCTTCTCACACTATCACCCTCTCTCTAGATCTAAAAAAGACGGCCTCTCTCTCCCTCCTCACCGGTGGTCACAGATCCGCTGGGGAAGAAAAGGACGTGCAGCGTTGACGCACTCGTAGTCGGCGAGCTAGGTCACGCACTAACGACAAGGCCGTCCTCTCAGACCTAGCGCCCGCGCGGGATGGCCTCCGTCCCCAAGCTCGCTGCCGTAGTGTGTGCGGAGGACGACCACCACGAGCGAAGCCACTTCCCGCCGACCCTCGGGTATCCTACCTCTTTTCAAACCATACCCTTGTTCTATTTCCCCATCTTCCACGTCGCTGCATGTGGTTCTTTTTCCACTCCACCATCTTCCGAATTTGCTATGCTCTGCTCTACTGGTCACGCAGACGAAAACCTTAACTTGCACTATTAAAGGAAACCCTACTTCATGCATACTAATCCATGTCTGGGTTGAATAAGGAAAGGAAGGGAGACTGTACTGTCCAAGAGACTAGGCATCAAACCCGCATCTAGGTTGAAAAGTGGAAAATCAGTAGCTAAAGAGAACAAAAATGGAACGTAATCCACATATGCTGCCCGGATATTTGTCGCTCTGGGCAACCATACCTCCCTCACCACTCTATGCGTCCGTGGAGGTACATCATACTGGTGCGCCCACTATCCGAATGGTCCTCCCATGCTCTTATTGCCACTTTTTTGCTGTTAGTATAATGCCAGCGGTCAAGTCAAGCAATGCTACTACTAAAGTGATGCCACATTTAACTAATGCCGTACTCAATCTAATGCCACCGATAAATTTAAGCAATGCCATTTAATTTCACTGGATTATTTCAGGGTTAGCTGTTGATTGTGGATGTATTAAAGATTTTTCAGCTAAGGCATTCTAATGCTGTTGCACAGCCAGTATAGCAATGATGAATCTTGTTACTACCTTCAGATTTTTGTACTGTTAATGCTTATAGATTACATACCTCACTTTCATGAGATAATTCAGTTTTTTTGTACAGTGTCAAGAGGAAAGGTCAAGAGTGGGCACCTCCTCCTCCGGCTGTTCTCTTGATTCGTTCGATCAAATTTTTATGTTTGATAGATTATCAAGATTGGGATAGCAATGGTTTGGAATTTTTTATACTGTCATTAGTTAATAATGCTAGTTACCTTCAGACTTTTGTATTTGGTTTAATGCTCTTGCACAGCTAGTATTCCAATGCTGAAACTTGTTACCTTTACATTTTGTATTGTTAATTCTTATAGAAATCTTCTAGTGCTAGAGCTTATGGAAATCTATTCAGTAAAACCATTGTAGTGTACCCTGTAATAAAATAACTACGCTATTGTTGCACTACCCATTGGATTAGTGTATATTCGTACTATTCGAATGGTGTTACATTAGCTTATGGACATATATAAAGTGTGGAAAGCTTTCCCAAATACGTGCTCAAGAAACTACTACCTGTTTTTCTAAATACTAGACGTTTGGGTACTTTAAATTTAACTGCGAAAACGTCTGATATTAAGGAACAGAGGGTCTAGAGTTCACTCAAATTATCCCGGTAAAGCTAGTCACACCTTTGTTAAAATTAATGTTCATTATGTTATCGGAGGAGGTCTGTATGTTCATCTCTAATGCCTGTCGACTACATACCTGACATCATGATGTAATGTTAAGTCATTTCCTTTTGTACAGTGTCACTAAATTGTCAAGGCGGTGATGGCATTTTATTTTAGTTGAACTACACAAAATATGATTAAAAGATGAGGAGAGGTCAGGAATGGCTCAATTTTTAAGAAAAAACTATGTATGCCTTCCTGACATCAGTCGATGTTGCCTTATTTATTCCTTCAAACAGGTGGTTAGAAACATTCTTGCTACCTTTTCCCATTAAGAAATTGGAATGCTTATATTTGTGAGTCTATGCTTCAACTAGTGACACTTTTATAGTAATCACGCTTTCAATATCTATGCAAACAGGGATGCTCGATTTTAGTGGGACTGCACAAAAAGTCCAAATGGTTCAACATTAGGAGCATGTTTTCTTCCAAACCTTTATATCCAATTGGTGGCTCTATGAGTTGATCATTATGAAGGTACATGGTTTGCTACTATCTTGCTACTCTTTTTGTACTATCATTAGATAGTAATACTAGTGGTTTGCATGTGAATTTATTGGCAGGGTGGACCTACATTGGAGGTGCAGGACATGATTCAATGATTGGATGCTCAATTTCGGTTGCATCGATTTCACCTCTTCCATCACTACGAACATGGATATCCTTGGTCTGATGAAGAATAGGCGCTATATTTCTGCTCTGAACCAGCAAATCAATTCAGTATGAAATTGTCCAGGGCAAAACATGACTATATCAAATTTTCTAGTGCAAAACATGATAGATGCTAAGCGGAACAGACGTGTTTAAACCGAAAATACAAGGTGGGGTATATGTTTACTAGCTGCTTGATATTTGTGCAGATAGAGATGTATGCCCGTTGCTATTTGGCAAACAAACAAAGTGACTGCAATTTTGGTTGAACTACACAAGAGAATAGTATAGTCACTGCGTGCAGTGCCATTTGAAAATAGACACAGAAAGATTGGATAGTCACTTCATGGACTGCAGAAAAGTAGTATTGTACTATTTATTGGCCAACACATGTACTTCATTGCTTTGGTCTGATTATACAATGGGCATCATTTTGCCTAAGTTAAAGTTTGTATTCCAAAAATAGTCTCGCAGTGTGATTGAGAGAAGACCAAATCATATTGCAGTGGATGATTCGAGTGCACTAGTTTGACCGTCATGCCGGCGTGCGACCCAGCGATGGGACGCACCACTGACGGGATGGGACGGCACAGTCATAATTTCAGTTTTTCTAGTTTTCCACAACAAGTTGGCGCGCTAAGCCATGCCTGCTTATGCATCGAATTTCGATGACCGCAATGACCATCATGTTTCCCATGACACGCTGGTTCGCCTACCTTCCGCCTATAATTACTGTTTCCCGGGATTCTCCGGTGGCACCATCACCAACTCGCCCTATCCTCATAAGCCCCCGCCGGCCCGACGTCGCTCGCCACTTATCCTCGCTCTCTCCTTGTCCGCCATGCCCCCGCCCGTCCGTGATAGGCGACACCGGAGGAGGTCACCGCCGGAACTAGTGTTCGGTTTTCACCGGAAGGCAGACGGAGGGAGGAGGCATGCTATCAGTCTTTAGATGGCAATGCGAAGTATGAGGAGTTGCGAGCGCGACTGCCCGACGGAGGAGCAGCGTATCGCCGATTTGCGCCGCTAGTGGGACATCGAGCAGTAGCACATCAACGCTCTGAGTCACGATCAGAGTGCCCGCAACTAGGCCGACTACATGGAGGCCGGTGCCCAGCAAATAGCCCTGGAGGCCGTCAGGCGCGCACGTGTCCGCGACGCCGAATTTTACTACAAGCGCGTCAAGTGGGTTTCCCGCTTAGAAGCCGAAGCTTCGGTGGACCACGCCGGCATGGAAAGGGCCAACGCACGCGAGCAACGTGCCCTATCGCGCCTCTGGCAAGTCCGAGGTGAGGCGGAGGACGCCGGTGCCAGCGTTTAGCGTGTATCATAGATGGAGGCCGGCATCGTCTAGTTAGCTAAGATTAAGTTAGTACATGTACACTACTGCTACCTCTTGGGCGCTGCATTGGTTTTCCCTTGAAGAGGAAAGGGTGATGCAGCAAAGTAGCGTAAGTATTTCCCTCAGTTTCTGAGAACCAAGGTATCAATCCAGTAGGAGATCACGCTCAAGTCCCACACACCTACACAAACAAATAAGAACCTCACAACCAATGCGATAAAGGGGTTGTCAAGCCCTTCTCGGTCACTTACGAGAGTGAGGTCTGATAAACATGATAAGATAATATTTTTGGTATTTTTATGACAAAGAGAAATAAAGATGCAAAGTAAAATAAAAGGCAATGCAAATAACTAAGTATTATAAGATTAATAGGATAGAATATAGACCCGGGGGCCATAGGTTTCACTAGTGGCTTCTCTCAAGAGCATAAGTATTACGGTGGGTAAACGAATTACTGTCGAGCAATTGATAGAATTGAGCATAGTTATGAGAATATCTAGGTATGATCATTTATATAGGCATCACGTCTGAGACAAGTAGACCGAAACGATTCTGCATCTAGTACTATTACTCCACACATCGACCGCTATCCAGATGCATCTAGAGTATTGAGTTCATAAGAACAGAGTAATGCTTTAAGGAAGATGACATGATGTAGAGGGATAAACTCATGCAATATGATATAAACCCCATCTTTTTATCCTCGATGGCAACAATACAATACGTATCGGTTCCCTTTCTTTCACTGGGATCGAACACCGCAAGATTGAACCCAAAGCTAAGCACTTCTCCCATTGCAAGAAAGATCAATCTAGTAGTCCAAACCAAACTGATAATTCGAAGAGACTTGCAAAGATAAACCAATCATACATAAAAGAATTCAGAGGAGAATCAAATATTGTTCATAGATAATCTGGATCATAAACCCACAATTCATCGGATCTCAACAAACACACCGCAAAAGAAGATTATATCGAATAGATCTCCAAGAGAATCAAGGAGACCTTTGTATTGAGATCGAAAGAGAGTGAAGAAGCCATCTAGCTAATAACTATGGACCCGTAGGTCTGAAGTAAACTACTCACACATCACCGGAGAGGCCATGGAGTTGATGTAGAGGCCCTCCGTGATCAATGCCCCCTGCGGCGGAGCTCTGGAAAAGGCCCCGAGATGCGATCTCTCGAGTACAGAAGGTTGTGGCGGTGCAATTAGGTTTTCGTGGTGCTCCTAGATGTTTGGGGGGTACGTGGATATATATAGGAGGAATAAGTACGTCGGTGGAGCAACGGAGGGCCCATGAGGGTGGAGGGCACGCCCGGGGGGGCTGTAGGCACGCCCCCTGCCTCGTGCCTTCCTTCCTTGTTTCTTGACGGCAACTCCAAGTCTCCTGAGTCACATTTGTTGAGAAAATCACGTTCCCAAAGATTTCATTCCGTTTGGACTCCGTTTGATATTCCTTTTCTTCGAAACCCTAAAATAGGCAAAAAAACAACAATTTGGGCTGGGCCTCCGGTTAGTAGGTTAGTCCCAAAAATGATATAAAAGTGTAAAATAAAGCCCATTAACATCCAAAATAGATAATATAATAGCATGGAGCAATCAAAAATTATAGATACGTTGGAGACGTATCAAGCATCCCCAAGTTTAATTCCTGCTCGTCCTCGAGTAGGTAAATAATAAAAGAAGAATTTTTTTATGTGGAATGCTTTCTAACATATTTCTCAATGTAATTTTTCTTTAATGTGGCATGAATGTTCAGATCCATAAGATTCAAGATAAAAGTTTAATATTGACATAAAAATAATTATACTTCAAGCAAACTAACTAAGCAATCATGTCTTGTCAAAATAACATGGCAAAAGAAAGTTATCCCTACAAAATCATATAGTCTGGCTATGCTCTATCTTCACCACACTAAATATTTAAATCATGCACAACCCCGATGACAAGCCAAGAAATTGTTTCATACTTTTGATGTTCTCAAACTTTTTCAATCTTCACAGAATATATGTGTGAGCCATGGATACAGAACCATGGTGGAATAGAATGGTGGTTGTGGAGAAGACAAAAACGGAGAAGATAGTCTCACATCAACTAGGCGTATCAACGGGCTATGGAGATGCCCATCAATAGATATCAATGTGAGTGAGTAGGGATTGCCATGCGACGGATGCACTAGAGCTATAAGTATATGAAAGCTCAACAAAAGAAACTAAGTGGGTGTGCATCCAACTTTCTTGCTCACAAAGACCTAGGGCATTTTGAGGAAGCCCATCATTGGAATATACAAGCCAAGTTCTATAATGAAAAATTCCCACTAGTATATGAAAGCGATATCATAGGAGACTCTCTATATGAAGAACATGGTGCTACTTTGAAGCACAAGTGTGGAAAAATGATAGTAACATTGTCCCTTCTCTCTTTTTCTCTTATTTTTTTGGGCCTTCCTTTTTAATGACCTTTCTCTTTTTTTCTTTTTTTTCGTCCGGAGTCTCATCCCGACTTGTGGGGGAATCATAGTCTCCATCATCCTTTCCTCACTTGGGACAATGCTCTAATAATGATGATCATCACACTTTATTTACTTACAACTCAAGAATTACAACTCAATACTTAGAACAAAATATGACTCTATGTGAATGCCTCCGGCGGTGTACCGGGATGTGCAATGATGCATGAATGACATGTATGAAGAATTATGAACAGTGGCTTTGCCACAAATACGATGTCAACTACATGATCATGCAAGCAATATGACAATGATGAAGCGTGTCATAATAACGGAACGATGGAAAGTTGCATGGCAATATATCTCGGAATGGCTATGGAAATGCCATAATAGGTAGGTATGGTGGTTGTTTTGAGGAAGGTATATAGTGGGTTTATGGTACCGGCGAAAGTTGCGCGATACTAGAGAGGCTAGCAATGGTGGAAAGGTAAGAGTGCGCATAATCCATGGACTCAACATTAGTCATAAAGAACTCACATACTTATTGAAAAAATCTATTAGTTATCGAAACAAAGTATTACGCGCATGCTCCTAGGGGGATAGATTGGTAGGAAAAGACAATCGCTCGTTCCCGACCGCCACTCATAAGGAAGATAATCAATAAATACATCATGCTCCGACTTCATCACATAACGGTTCACCATACGTGCATGCTACGGGAATCACAAACTTCAACACAAATATTTCTCAAATTCACAACTACTCAACTAGCATGACTCTAATATCACCATCTCCATATCTCAAAACAATTATCAAGTATCAAACTTCTCATAGTATTCAATGCACTTATATGAAACTTTTATTATTGCCATGTTGTTCTAAAGGACTCTCAAAATAATATAAGTGAAGCATGAGAGAACAATAGTTTCTATAAAACAAATCCACCATCGTGCTCTAAAAGATATAAGTGAAGCACTAGAGCAAAAACTATATAGCTCAAAAGATATAAGTGAAGCACATGGAGTATTCTAATAAATTTCAATTCATGTGAGTCTCTCTCAAAAGGTGTGTACAGCAAGGATGATTGTGGAAAACTAAAAAGCAAAGACTCAAATCATACAAGATGCTCCAAGCAAAACACATATCATGTGGTGAATAAAAATATAGCTCGAAGTAAAGTTACTGATAGACGAAGACGAAAGAGGGGATGCCTTCCGGGGCATCCCCAAGCTTAGGGTTTTTGGTGTCCTTGAATTTTACCTTGGGGTGCCATGGGCATCCCCAACCTTAGGCTCTTGCCACTCCTTGTTCCATAATCCATCAAATCCTTACCCAAAACTTGAAAACTTCACAACACAAAACTTAAGGTAGAAAACTCGTGAGCTCCGTTAGCGAAAGAAAACGAAAAACCACTTAAAGGTACTGTAATGAACTCATTATTTATTTATATTGGTGTTAAACCTACTGTATTCCAACTTCTCTATGGATTGTAAACTATTTTACTAGCCATAGATTCATGAAAATAAGCAAACAACACAAGAAAAAACAGAATCTGTCAAAAACAGAACAGTCTGTAGTAATCTGTAGTTAACGCAAGTTCTAGAACCCAAAAAATTCTAAAATAAATTTCTGGACATGATTAATTTATCTATTAATCATCTTCAAAAATAATTAACTAAATATCTCCTTCCAAATAAAAATGGCAGTGATTCTCGTGAGCACTAACGTTTCTGTTTTTCACAGCAAGATCAAAAAGACTTTCCCCAAGTCTTCCCAACGGTTCTACTTGGCACAAACACTAATTAAACAGAAAAAAACACAACCAAAACAGAGGCTACATAAATTATTTATTACTAAACAGGAGCAAAAAGCAAGGAATAAAAATAAAATTGGGTTGCCTCCCAACAACCGCTATTGTTTAACGCCCCTAGCTAGGCATAAAAGCGAAGATAGATCTAGGTACTGCCATCTTTGGTAGGAAGTTCTTCCATGAGACACCTATAATTCTTAGGAGTTTCTTCCTTTTTATTAATTATCAAACTCCTAGGCACAAAATCAAGAAAATCATTTGTAGCAAACGGTTCCTTAATGATAGCAAAAAGATTAGGATGAACACTTATTGATTTTAAATCCGCAGTTTCCTTACTAGAGGATTCACCCTTATTTTTAGGAACATAAACAAGCTTGGAAATTTTAGTAGGAGGATTTGGAGTATTTTTAATGGAAGAAAAAGCGGATCCCAAGTTGGTGATAATTCCCTCAAGTTTGTCGATTCTAGTAGAATCTTGATCTATTCTTTCATTAACTATGGGTTCTTTTTCCTTAAAAAATTTCAGACTAACTCCCACCTTAGATCCATATTGGGTAATTTGTTTGTGTATCTTTTTATCCAAATTATCAATAAACTCTGCAGTAGCAACTTTGTTCTCAATAATTTCTAGCCTTCGCATCACATGTTCCAAAGTTAACATAGTTCCATTAACCAAAAGAGGTGGTGGGCCAAACAAATCTATCGTAGCATTATAAGAATCAAAAGTATGGCTTCCCAAGAAATTTCCTCCGGTAATGGTATCAAGAATATATCTATTCCAAGGGGTGATGCCTACATAAAAATTGCGAAGAAGAACGGAAGTAGATTGCTTCCTAGTAGATCTATTTTGCGCATTGCAAATTCTGTACCAAGCATCTTTTTGATTTTCTCCCTCCCTTTGTTTAAAATTAAGAACTTCATTCTCGGGAGACAAAGGAGTAGATAAAGGACTAGCCATAATGATGAAGCAAGCAGAAAAGAGGCAAATAGAGAAAGAGAAGGAGGACGGAGAGAGAGGGCGAATAAAACGGCAAGGGTGAAGTGGGGGAGAGGAAACCGAGAGGCAAATGGCAAATAATGTAATGTGAGGGATAAGAGTTTGTGATGGGTACTTGGTATGTCTTGACTTGACTTGGCGTGAATCTCCCCGGTAACGGCGCCAGAAATCCTGCTTGCTACCTCTTGAGCACTGCGTTGGTTTTCCCTTGAAGAGGAAAGGGTGATGCAGCAAAGTAGCATAAGTATTTCCCTCAGGTTTTGAGAACCAAGGTATCAGACCAGTAGGAGATCACGCTCAAGTCCCACACACCTACACAAACAAATAAGAACCTCACAACCAACACGATAAAGGGGTTCTCAAGCCCTTCTCGGTCACTTACGAGAGTGAGATATGATAGATATGATAAGATAATATTTTTGGTATTTTTATGATAAAGAGAAATAAAGATGCAAAGTAAAATAAAAGGCAAAGGAAATAACTAAGTATTGGAAGATTAATATGATAGAAGATAGACCCCGGGGCCATAGGTTTCACTAGTGACTTCTCTCGAGAGCATAAGTATTATGGTGGGTAAACGAATTACTGTCGAGCAATTGATAGAATTGAGCATAGTTATGAGAATATCTAGGTATGATCATGTATATAGGCATCACGTTCGAGACAAGTAGACCGAAACGATTCTGCTTCTACTACTATTACTCCACACATCGACCGCTATCCAGATGCATCTAGAGTATTAAGTTCATAAGAACAGAGTAATGTTTTAAGGAAGATGACATGATGTAGAGGGATAAACTCATGAAATATGATACAAATCCCATCTTTTTATCCTCGATGCAAACAATGGAATATGTATCGGTTCCCTTTCTGTCACTGGGACCGAACACCGCAAGATTGAACCCAAAGCTAAGCACTTCTCCCATTGCAAGAAAGATCAATCTAGTAGGCCAAACCAAACTGATAATTCGAAGAGACTTGGAAATATAAACCAATCATATATAAAAGAATTCAGAGGAGAATCAAATATTGTTCATAGATAATCTGGATCATAAACCCACAATTCATCGGATCTCGACAAACACACCGCAAAAGAAGATTACATCGAATAGATCTCCAAGAGAATCGATGAGAACTTTGTATTGAGATCCAAAGAGAGAGAAGAAGACATCTAGCTAATAACTATGGACCCGTAGGTCCGAAGTAAACTACTCACACATCACCGGAGAGGCCATGGAGTTGATGTAGAGGCCCTCCGTGATCAATGCCCCCTGCGGTGGAGCTCTGGAAAAGGCCCCGAGATGGGATCTCTCGAGTAAAGAAGGTTGCGGCGGTGGAATTAGGTTTTCGTGGTGCTCCTAGATGTTTGGGGGGTACGTGGATATATATAGGAGGAAGAAGTACATCGGTGGAGCAACGGAGGGCCCACGAGGGTGGAGGGCGCGCCCCCTGCCTCGTGCCTTCCTCCCTTGTTTCTTGATGGCCACTCCAAGCCTCCTGGGTCACGTTTGTTGAGAAAATCTCGTTCCCGAAGGTTTCATTCCGTTTGGACTCCGTTTGATATTCCTTTTCTTCGAAACCCTAAAATAGGCAAAAAAAACAACAATTTGGGCTAGGCCTCCGGTTAGTAGCTTAGTCCCAAAAATGATATAAAAGTGTAAAATAAAGCCCATTAACATCCAAAATAGATAATATAATAGCATGGAGCAATCAAAAATTATAGAGACGTTGGAGACGTATCAACTACTAGAGTATTCGTGGGAGTAGATAGTTAACTTGGCTATGATGGTTGTCAATGTGGAAGTTCAGTACTCTATATCTAGATCAGACCTGTTACTTTGCTCTGAATGTTGAACTTTCTGTTTGAACATTTGGAATGCGTTGTATTTTTTTAAATGGGTTGTATTTGTCCGCCACGGGTTTAGAAGCTGACTTGTGGGCCTACCAGGTTGACGCGTACACAATCAGGAGATGATTGTACGTGGAGAGGATGACAACAGGGACCCACCAAGGTCATGGCAGTACGCAAGCAAGTGCCTCCTTATTTCAAGCCAATAAAAAATGGCTCCTCCTAATGGATTTCTGACATCTGGGTCCCATGCCATTATCGACGTAGTTAATAAACGAGAGAATTGGACAACGAGCGGCTGACACCAGGGACCCAGCAGCTCGCCCAGTTATTTTTGTTTTGGGTTTATTTGATAAATGCCACTCCAAATCTGGTGATTCTGAGAAATGCTACTACAATTCCCAAACTTTGAAAAATGCCATTTCATGCCATTTCCAGTGGCATTTTTCAAAGTCTGGAGTGGCGCTTTTCAAAGTTTGCAAAAATTGCAGTGGCATTTTTCAAAGTTTCGAAATTGCAGTGGCATTTTTATGAATCGCCATAATTGGAGTGGCATTTATCTAATTTGTTTTTGAGACGAAAGCAGGAAGTGCCTGACAGTCGGGACCCACCTGGTCGAAGCGTACGTAGCGTTGTCATTCTGGTCGCGAACGTGTACGTACATACTATCGATGTATTGGCACGCACGTAGCATGTACACGTACATACAGCGGCTAGGGTGCAAGAAAGTAAATACGGCCACATACGTACATACGGGTGGGGTCTCGAACGCCTACTCGCACATACGTACGGCCAGGGCTCATGTACATGGCTGGGTTGGAACGGAGAAACTGCATCGTCATCGTGTTCATGGGGAGGCAACAGAATGTGTCATGTTCATCGGGAGGCAACGGAACGCGTGCTATTCATCGGGAGCCAACTGGCTTGAACGGAACAACCGATGGAAACGAGGCATGACGTACCGCAGAACGGAGGAAACGGCCTTGTGTTCGATCGGCCACGGTCGAAACAGGGTCCTGTTCATCTGGAGGGGTCTGGCGTACCACAAAATAGAGGAAACGAACCTCCTACGATCGAAACGGGGTCCTGTTGATCAGGAGGGGTGTGGCGTACTGCAAAACAGAGGAAACAGACTTGTGTTTGAGCGCTATGGTTGAAACGGGGTCCTGTTCATCGGGCTGGGTGTGGCGTACCGCAAAACGGGACTCCACGAGATACTGTTCATCTCCCCCGTTGTCTGCCTCCACGGGCTACTGTTCATCCACCGTCGACTGCCTCCACGGGGTACTGTTCATCCACCGTCGACCTCCTCCAACCTCCACCTGCGACTGTTCATCCATAGGCTCCCGTTCATCCAGCCTGCACCGCGCACTCCTCCACCGGCTACTATTCAATCAGCCCTCTCCACGGGGTCCTGTTAAACCACCCCTCCACGGGATACTGTTCATCCAGCCCTCCACCGGCTACTGTTCAACCAGCCCTCCATGGGGTCCTGTTCATCCAGCCTTCCATGGGGTCCTGTTCATCCACCGGCTCGATCGATCGGGGTCCTGTTCATCTAGTGGCAATGGCCTCTACTATCATGGGTTCATGTTCATCCAAACCCCCCCCCCCCAACAACGCTCACTGTTCAACCAGAGGCAGCATCGATCGGCTTCAGTTAGCAGCAGTAGCGAAGGAATCACTCGGGTTCAGTTAACAACAAGGGATCGATTGATCGCTCGGGTTCAGTAACGCGAAGCCTGCAGTGCAATCGCTCGGGTTCAGTTAGAGCCCAACGCCTCGCTCGGGTCCAGTTAGAGCCAAATGCCTCGCACACACGCGCATACGTACGAGAGAAACACGCATCGATCGGCCCCTGACCACGCACTGTAACCGGGAACTCCCCGATATTTTCCTCGCCCTCACTTCTACCATGGTTTCTTCCGTCATGGATGGCCGAAAGAATGTCATCCAGCTGCATCTCCGGCCCGCCCAGGACGAAAAGCCCATTTTCTGTCATGATTTTTTGTCATAGAAGTAGGACCCCACCACATCAATGATGATACCGTGTTTTGTCACAATTATCATCATAGAAGTGTCATAAGTATGATAGAATTTTTTTTCGTTCGGCCCAAAATGTCACAGATGTGTCTTTTTTTGTAGTGTTTTTAGGTTCAAGTATTATTATGGCAAATGTTAAAACAAATGTTGGGTCTTGCTGGAAGAGTTTTATTCAAAGTGAACTATCAGGAGGCCCAATACCCCTCACCGTGTTAGGGACACAAAATCAAGGAACATAACACCGGTATGACGGAAACTAGGGCGGCAAGAGTGGAATAAAACACCAGGCATAAAGCCGAGCCTTCCACCCTTTACCAAGTGTATAGATGCATTAATTAAAAAAGAGATATTGTGATATCCCAAGATATCCATGAAATCCGTGTCCCAACATGGAAAAACCTGCAACTGCACCAGCAACTAGCAATGCTATAAGAGGGGCTGAGCAAAGCGGTAACATAGCAAACAACGGTTTTGCTAGGAAGGGTGAAAAGGTCAGAGGCTGTCATGGCAATTTGGGAGGCTTGATAAACAAGTGGTAGGTAGCGCGACATAGCGATAGCATAGAGACAACTAGCATAGTAAAGATAGTAGTGACATCCAAGGTGACAATCATCTTGCTTGAAATCCCGCTAGGAAGAAGACCGAGTCCATGAAGTAGATGAACCAACATAGTCGAACAGATCCTCACAATCGCAACGTAACTGGAACTACCAAGGAGAAGTGCAACCGAAAAGAAGGAAACATCATGGTAAACAACCATCACATAAACATGGCATGATGCACAATCAAGTATGATGCATGTCCGATTTAAAGAGGCGTGGCATGGCAAAGTGCAACAAACAAAACTACAAAGTAAGTAGAGCTCGTTGCATATCGACGAAACACCACATTCATTTATTTAGTTCTCTCCCATTTATGTACCCAACAATATTAAATGTTGTTAAACATGGCAACAAGTGAAGTATATGCAACAAACAACAATTCCGGTAAAACCTCATGCACAATAGCAATTTAATGCAAACAACAATTTTAAACATTTTAAATGTTATTATCATGATGCGGATGACATATACATGGTTGGATGCAATTTTTATGAAAATGTTGACATGAGCATGTTATGAAGCATTTGGTCACCATGGCGGAACGAAAGGGGTGCCACGACAACGACAACGGAAATGGTGCCACGACAACATTCCGATGTTCCGACGACTCATCAAGATGTCGGTGCAAACAAAAGTGTGGATAAACGGAACATGCAAAACATGATGGGTGATTTCGGATATCGGGTTCCCACGGGTCGACGGTGGTGCCAAACAAGGGAACAACTAGTGTTCACAGACGGATACAACATCTAAACATGCATCTCATACAACATATGCTTTCGTTCACGGAAGGCCGTCTCGGCGGTTATACCTTCGAAGCGTGCATTTTTGGAACGGGTCGAGTTCACAGTGGAGATAGACGTTCTCGCGACGGTAGTGGAAGTAGTGGTTCATGTTTCGTAGTTGTGCAGAATCCGTAGATGTTCGGGCCGTCAATGTACTTCGCGGAAAAAAAACCACAATGATGGAGAGGTACCTATTGGCGGTAGTTGTTCTGGTGGCGAGCGTCGTCGAACTTGGCAGGTGTCGTGTAGTCGTACAGTTCAAGGGTAGCCGCTAGCGTTCGTCTTGGTACTTGGCACCATTGTGGTCTCGAGTACTTAACGGTTCCGGTCGGGACAGCAAACGTAGTCGACCTTGAAGATGTTTCGGTGCGGTACTTGGCGAACAAAAACAAGGCAGCACAAGGCGGTCTTGGCGGACAACAAAGGGGTCGTGTTAGGCCAGCGGTTGGGCCTGGCATGGCCGGCTGGCCATGCATGGAGAAACGGTCAACATTGAAGGCGTGCGTGCATGCGAATCAAGCAGGCAGCAGCACTGCTCGTCCTCGGTCGAGGCCAAGGTGAAGTAGGCCAAAACGGTGGCAGGTCTTGCAGGGACAGCATGGGGAGGCGACGAGGACCTCCGGCGATGCGGCTGATAGTGGTGCGAGCGCATGCCAAAAACGGATAAGTCCAGGGGAAGGGATCTCGGCAACAACGGTGCGGTCATGGCATCGGCGTCGGGGCTCCTGGGTGGTCGCCGTCGTTGGTGGTTGCCGGCTGCTGCTACTGCTCCGGCAAGGAGGTGGAGGCGCACAGAAGGCTCGGGAAGGGGAGGCCCGTCCTCGGGCGTGGCTATGCTCGCGCGTGAGGAGGCGTTAGGAGGTGGACGGCGGTGCGAGCACCCATGGCGAGGCAGAGAAGCGGTGGCGCGGGCATCGAGGGAAGTAGAGGCAACCGAAGGATCCGGCCGTGGCTGGAGGCAGAGGAGGTACGGGGCGACGGGGGCAGACTGTGCTCGGCGGCGTCGGAGGATGACGCTACGGCGCAGCCGGGGCAGAGCAGCGATGGAGCTGGAGGCCTACGCGCGGGATCGGGCGCTGTACGTGCTCAGTGTTGGGGAAGGAGGCGGTGCATCGGAGGGGGTCGAGGTGTGAGGGAGGCTGCGGAGGGTCGAGAGGGAGGAGGAGGTGATGGGGATCGAGATCGGGCACTGGGTTCTGGCGGCACGAGGTGGAGACGAGGGAGAGGGAGAGATCGAGAGGAGGGGTCGGGCCTAGGGTTACGGGGCACCGGCTGGGCTGCGGATGGGCCTTAGAGGTCAGCCCAGTGGAGAGGGAGATGAATAGAGGCCTGGCCTAGTGGCATGCAACTGCTGGGCTGCTTCTCTCTTCCTCCCAACAGAAAAGAATAATAAGAAAATGGCAGAAAAGAAATAGCAAAAGGGCGTGGCAAAAATATGTAACATTTTTGTGGAACTTACTAGAGCAAAACCAAGCCAACTAAGACAGTTCCAACAATTTAAGAAAATGTCTAAATTCAATATTATAGAATTTAGACCAAATGAGTTAGAAGTGGACGTAGGAGTTAGAAATGTCCAAAATGATGAACATTTGGCGGAGCTTGGGAAGGTGACAAAAGAATTTATAGCAAGGTTGGAGGCCAGGAATTGAGAAGGAAAAGGCATGGAACTTAAACTGCAAGTGTATTATGGTTATTCCTAAAAATGTAATATTTTATAATAGCGTCCTAATATTGGGAGGATATGTTATAAAGAGAAGTCACCGTGTGAATTCCCTCGATTTAAATGGATCAAGGATCCATGCAATTTACTTAGTTGAGTTTAAAAAAAGGGTTTGCATGATGACATGATGCAAAGATGAATGCAATGAACCAAACAAATCACACGACGAATCTCGGTATACATGGAAGGCCTATGAAGCGCCGGTCTTGGGGCGTCACAGCTCTCCTCCACTTACAAGAGATCTCGACCGAAGATCTAAGGATGGCACCGGGGAGAAACGTAAGAGGAAGAGGTAAGAAAAAGTTGCTTCTTAACAAATGAGTGAAACCAATGAACCTTGCGAGGTTGAAAACTTGAAAGAAGAACATGACAGAGTTAAACACAATGGGGAGCACTTCGGTAGAAAAGAGAAACAAGGAACACCATGTGAACCTTGGAGGTTGCAAAGCTATGAATGACGAGCACAATGGACAAGAAGGAATTGAAACCACTCTGGTTGAAACGAGATAAACAAGGAACAAGGAAGAACAAATTCGAACAACACTCCGGTTGAAAAGAGATGCAAAACTTGATAAGATGAAACAAAACTTGAGCATAGGACACAACACTCTTGCTGAACAGATAAGCAAGGAAAAGAACATGATATTTACAGAATGAGATGATGGGTCGAAGAGAGTAACATCACAATTCCTCCGGAACAAATGTAAGAATGGAATCAAAAGAACGGAGAAGAAAACAACAAGTTCTACCTGAAATGAATTTAGGAGAGCATCCTTAAAAACAAGGATTGAACGGAGTTGTTGGAAGATCAACAACAATAAGAATAAGCTTGTTGTGGGGTTATGGAAATAACTCAAAACTTAGAGGTGAATACAAGCCACTACGGAAAACAATTGATTGCTTAAGAGAAACATGGAGATGAAAACTCCTTCACCTAGAAGAGAAGGAGAAACTTGGATCATTGATGAGCACCACAAATAGCAACAACCCTTAGGACAGGATTTAAGTGAAAACCACGCCAAGATAACTCCAAGGAAGAAATTATGGGCTGAGAAGAGCTCGTGCTTGCAGAAAAAAATGATGGGTTTAAATATCTCATTCTTGTGAATCATGAAACACGAAAGGAAATAGTCAAGAATGACATATCACCATCTCAAAAGATAAGGTAGAAAGAATTGCACTTCAAAATGCAAGAAGAAGAATAGTGGAGCACCTCAAAACAAAACATGTGTTGAGCACCACATTTAATTCTGAGTATATCTTGGCGGATCATAACTTCAAGGAAATCTTGAAGAGCAATTGAAGAATGAAAGGAATCCTTGACGAACCACCATGTAGAGCCTCCAGTAAGAACTCCGGTACTAAAAAGGATGATAGAAAGGAAGAGAAGTTGAAAAATACAAGGTGAAGCCTTGCACTGATTTAGATGGAGCTTCGCGACTAAATAATTGAGAGTGCTTGGAACTCCAAAAAATAACTGATGAAGCATCTCAAACCGAGAGTGTGATATGTTGAGAAACTCCGGAAAGAAATATGAATCACTTGGATGAAAGAAGAATACGAATTATGTTATGCTATCCTTCATCAATTTAAATTGATGACAAGCAACGGATTTGGCGTACTACTTATTCTCTTTGCAAAGGATTAAGGAGAGATATCACGCAAACTTGGTAAGGTCTTGATGGAGCCACCTGTGGGATTTGGAACAATGAATGAATTGATATGATAACGAAGGAAGAGAATTCTTGAACGAACCACCATAAGAATTGAAAATAAAAGTAGCAAAGTCCCAATTCACCGGGAAGAATTGGAAAATGAATAAAGATACTTGACACAATTTAGATACATGAGAACGAATAGATCACGAGCTGACTAGAGAATACTTGAACGATGCACCAGAAAAATTGGGGAATGAGAGCTGAACGTTGAGAATGAATAAATCCGAAATGATGGCCTTCATAGGAATAAAATGGAAAGAACTCATGAAATGCTTCAGATGGGTATGAAAAGAATTCTCATGATTGGAAATGATTTGAGAGGATGGCATGAAGCTAGAACCACGAATCTTCAAGAGAACAGACCAAAATTTAGGGAAAACTCTTCTTCGGTCTTCAAAATTTGAGAATGACGATGAGAAACACCACCCTGAATTGTTGAGATACTCTGGGAGAATGACAAGAAAAGAGGTTGAGCCAACAATGAAATAATTTGAAATCAATCTTGGAAAAGCATCTGACTGATGAAATTCATTCTTACGTCATACTTTGAAAAGAATTTGAGAATAACTCTGGAAAAAAATTAGAAGAGTCATGTAAGATCCTGGGAAGAGACCTGTGGGTTAGGGACCACTCAAAAGAAACACCGTCGAATGATTTTTAAAAGAGATACTGCACCGGTTGAATTAAGTGGCTTGAATGAGATAACAACCTTGAAATAGCATGAACGGATTAAGAATGGAAACACGAACCTTGAGAGATATCTTCTACACACCGGAACAAATGAATAGCGAGAAGTGAACGACTCAGAGGTGCACCGGCATGGTAAAGCATTTGAATTAGGGAAAGGGGTATGATTGACACCGAAAGCTTGAATTGACTTCACGGGAGAAGAAAAGGGAATGAAGAATGCTAAACTTGAAGCTCCTGAGCATCTTCCTGAGAATCACTGGATAAGAACATTGAAAGAAAAGAATGAAGAGACTTTACATGAATAAAATGGATAGTTGATTTGATATCTCTGATTCCTTGAAGAAAAAGGGTGGGAGGGCGGGATAACAAAGGCAACTTGGATGGATGGAATGAACACCGTTTAGAAAACTGATAATCGATACTGCAAATGTGGAAGGGGTCAGCTTAACTTGAAGAGAATCACGCCGATTGGAAAAGAATTGGCATGACCATTCTGCATGATCAAAAGGATTAGTATTCCCATAGAAATATGGGAACACCGCTTAGGACAGGTATGGAATCAACACTTGACTTCGAAGCAACTTGAATACCATAACTCAAAACAAATCAAAGGATTTGACTTGCGGAATAAGCCAGAACAAACATATGATAGACCCCATATCGTATCATGTGTCTGTTGGAAAGAATTCCTACGTGATACTTGAATTTCCACCTATAAACTCCTGAAACTTTCTGGTTATGTAATCTGGTGTTGGGGATACAGGGAGGCACAATATATATCACACAACTAACAAGCCCTACGCTCCATTGTTGCCTTTCGTAGACGTAAAGTGGCTCACAATTTACTACACCACCAGTTGCAGGTATAGGTAATGCGATGTTCAAGACGCGAGAGCGATGTTTATGGTTTTGGAGTTCTTGTTCCGCTTCTTCTTTGTTCGAGGGATAGGTTCCTAGTTGGTAGCCTGGGCTAGCAGGGTGGATGTCGTTTGAGCTTTTGTTTGTGTTTCATCCGTAGCGAGATGTTGATCTTGTGTATGATGTATTGTTCATGTTTCGTAGTTGTGCACAATCCGTAGATGTTCGGGCTGTCAATGTACTTCACGAAAGAAAACCCACGGCGATGGAGAGGTGCGTGTCGGCGGTAGTTGTGCGGGCGGCGAGCGTCGTCGAACTTGGCCGGTGTCGTGTAGTCGTATAATTCAAGGGTAGCCGCTAATGTTCGTCTTGGCACTTGGCGGCATTGTGGTCTCGAGTACTTGATGGTTTTGGTCGAGACATCAAACGTAGTCAACCTTGAAGATGTTTTGCTTCGGTACTTGGCGAACCAAAACAAGGCAGCACAAGGCGGTCTTGGCGGACAACAAAGGGGTCGTATCAGGCCAGCGTGTAACGCCCCGAGACCCATGTGCCAGGTGTCCTCCAGTTATTCACTGTTGTTGCTTTGCCATTGCTTGCATGTCATGCATTGCATATCATGTCATCATGTGCATTTCATTTGCATACGTGTTCGTCTCATGCATCCGAGCATTTTCCCCGTTGTCCGTTTTGCATTCCGGCGCTTCTATCTCCTCCGGTGGTCCTTTCTACCTTCCTTTCGTGTGTGGGGGTTAAATTTCCGGATTGGACCGATACTTGCCAAGCGGCCTTGGTTTACTACCGGTAGACCGCATGTCAAGTTTCGTACCATTTGGACTTCGTTTGATGCTCCAACGGTTAACCGAGGGACCGAAAAGGCCTCGTGTGTGTTGCAGCCCAACACCCCTCCAATTTGGCCCAAAACCCACCTAAACCTCCTCCATCATCTCGGTCGTTCGATCATGATCGCGTGGCCGAAAATCGCACCTCATTTGGAGCTTCCTAGCTCCCTCTACCTCTATAAATAGACCCCATCATTTTCGTTTTCAGATCTTTTCCCCGAAACCCTAAAACTCCTCCCTCAGCGCCGCCGGACATGTCCGTCTCGTCGGCAGACGCGTCCACCGCTGCCGGCCACATCGCTCCCTCCAATGGGAGCGTGCCACATCAGCACCATCGCCGCCTCCAACCATCCAGACGCCGCCACTTGTCACTGCCTCCCTCTCCCCCACCGGCGCCGCCGAGGCTCACAATTCACTCCTCTCCATCCACCCTGGGAGCACGAAGATGTATCAGGACCTCAAGCAGGCTTATTGGTGGACTCGAATGAAGCGCAAGATTGCTCAGTTCGTAAATGAGTGTGATGTCTGCAGAAGAGTGAAGGCAGAACACCAAAGGCCAGCTGGTCTCCTCCAACCTCTTGCCATTCCAGAATGGAAGTTTGACCACATTGAGATGGACTTCGTGACTGGGTTTCCAAAGTCCAAGCGTGGCAATGATGCTATATTCGTTGTCATCGACAAACTCACTAAAGTGGCTCACTTTCTACCTATCAAAGAGTCTATCACTGCATCTCAATTGGCGGAGCTCTATACCTCTCGGATTGTCTTGCTGCACGGTATTCCTCAGGTGATCTCTTCAGACCGTGGCAACATCTTTACCTCCAAGTTTTGGGATTCTTTTCAGAAGGCCATGGGCACCAACATCCGCTTCAGCACAACTTTCCATCCTCAAACTAGCGGTCAAGTCGAGTGTGTCAACCAGATTCTTGAAGATATGCTCAGGGCTTGTGTGATCTCCTTCGGCATGAAGTGGGAGGATTGTCTTCCATATGCTGAATTCTCCTACAACAACAGTTTTCAAGCAAGTTCGGGCAATGCCCCATTCGAAATTCTGTATGGCAGGAAGTGTCGTACCCCTCTCAACCGGTCTGAAACCGGTGAACGTCAACTTCTGGGAAATGACTTAATCACAAAGGCAGAGGAAATGTGCAAAGTCATTCGAGATAACCTCAAAGCAGCGCAATCGCGTCAGAAGAGCTACTATGATAGTAAGCACCGTGATTTGGCTTTCGAGATCGAAGATCATGTTTACCTCCGTGTCTCTCCAATGAAAGGTACTTGTCGCTTCGGTATCAAAGGGAAGCTTGCCCCTAGATATGTGGGACCTTTCAAGATCGTCAGCAAGAGAGGCGATCTCGCCTATCAACTCGAGCTTCCTTCAAACTTTGCAAATGTGCATGACGTGTTCCATGTCTCTCAGCTCCGCAAGTGCTTCAAGACACCTGATCGCACCGTCAACTTTGAAGACATTGAGCTCCAAGAAGATCTCTCTTATCGTGAGCACCCCGTTGCTATTCTTGAAGAGACTGAATGCAAGACTCACAATAAGTCAATCAAATTCCTCAAAGTCAAGTGGTCACACCATTCCGACCGTGAAGTCACCTGGGAACGCGAGGATCACCTCCGTTTTGAGTACCCGGTGTTCTTCCAGTCCTAGATCTCGGGACGAGATCCTCTCGTAGTGGTGGAGTGTTGTAACGCCCCGAGACCCATGTGCCAGGTGTCCTCCAGTTATTCGTTGTTGGTGCTTTGCCATTGCTTGCATGTCATGCATTGCATATCATGTCATCATGTGCATTTAATTTGCATACATGTTCGTCTCATGCATCCGAGCATTTTCCCCGTTGTTCGTTTTGCATTCCGGCGCTTCTATCTCCTCCGGTGGTCCTTTCTACATTCCTTTCGTGTGTGGGGGTTAAACATTTCTAGATTGGACCGAGACTTGCCAAGCGGCCTTGGTTTACTACCGATAGACCGCCTGTCAAGTTTCGTACCATTTGGACTTTGTTTGATGCTCCAACGGTTAACCGAGGGACCGAAAAGGCCTCGTGTGTGTTGCCGCCCAACACCCCTCCAATTTGGCCCAAAACCCACCTAAACCTCCTCCATCATCTCGATCGTTCGATCATGACCGCGTGTCTGAAAACCGCACCTCATTTGGAGCTTCCTAGCTCCCTCTACCTCTATAAATAGACCCCTTCATTTTCATTTTCGGATCTTTTCCCCGAAACCCTAAAACTCCTCCCTCAGCGCCGCCGGACATGTCCGTCTCGTCGGCGGACGCGTCCACCGCCGCCGGCCACATCGCCCCCTCCAATGGGAGCGTGCCACATCAGCACCATCGGCGCCTCCAACCACCCAAACGCCGCCACTTGTCACTGCCTCCCTCTCCCCCACCGGCGCCGCCGAGGCCCGCCGCGGCCTGCGGGAGGCCCGCCCGAGCCGCCCCGGGCCCGAGCGCCCCGCACCCCCGACCGAGTCGCCCGTCGCGCCTCCCCTTCATCCCCGCCGCCTCGGGTGCTTCGCGCCGCCACGGACCATCGCCGGAATGCCGCCGCAGTGCTGCGCTGGACCTGGCTCCGGTCACCGCCGAGCTCGCCGGAGTCCGCCGCCGTCGCCCCTTCGCTTCCCAGCCGCAGTCCAGGGGCGCTTCTGCCTCGATCCGCCCAAGGGAGGAGCCCAAGTGTCGTCCGGTCCCAGATCCGGTGATGCCCGCCGTGGTTCCGGCCATCCCCGTCGCCGGCGACCTCTCCTTCCCACTCCGGCCGCCTCCCCGTGCCCTTTCTCCAGCGGACTCTGGCCAGATCCGCCGCTGCTTTGAAAACCGTGCGAAACCCTAGATCTGGAGGTGAAATTTCACTAAGTCCCTGATATTTCCCGATTCAAATGCCCTTGTTCATCATGTCATAACTTTGCATCCATAGCTCCGATTCATGCGTGGAGCATATCAAAATATTCGTCTCAGAGAGTACATCATTTCATATCATTGCGTCATTTTCATTTGAGTTTATATTGATGCCCAAAATGCTGTTGGAAGAGTGCTATTTGAGTTAATTGTCAGATCTACTGCTCCATATAGCTATTTGTCATTTTTGCCATGATTAATGTGTGCATGATATGCCCCTGAGCTCTACATGTGTTTTGTTATATGGTTTTCCATCTTTCTAGAGGTGCAATCCATGTATTTTTGTGATGTGTGTGGTGACTAGCACAAGCTTGCAAAGTGGTGCATTCGTTAATGCTGATTTCAGGGACTTAGCAATTTCACCAAGTCCTTGATCTGTTTTTATCAGTATGCCATATGTTCATGTTGTTTCCTAGTGATCCGTGCCTTGTTTGAGGATGATCAGTAAGGATGTTTTGTTAATCTTGTGGTGCTATATGCATCCATGTATTTGTTTGCAATTATGGAGCACCCTAACTTGAGTCAATCGAGCTCTACTTTTGCTATTTCGTAATTCCTGGCAGATTGTCTACTTGTTAGCGATTTTGCCGAGGATGTTGTTGTTGATCCGTGCATGCTATGTTGTTGTTATTTCCATGTGTAGCTTATATAATGTGTATTATTGATGGGTGTATGCTTAGATTGTCATAACTTGCTCTGTAGTGAGTGCATCGAGCTCGTTAACATGCCTATTCGTTAAGATATTTGCATGCTCCAGTTTTTCTCTAAGTCTGAGATCTGTTTATGTTTTTGCCATGTTCACATGCTTGCAATTGTATTTTCTGATCCCTTTTGGCTCAAGGTCACTAAGGGACTTTTGTTAAGCTCTTTGAGTAGCTCCATTCCATGCCTTGCTTTGCCATGTTAAGTTCCTGTAGCATATAGTTTTCATGCTCCAAAGTGTGCTACCTGATCTGAAATTCCAGACTAGTGTTAATTTCACTAAGTCTGAAACCTGTTTACCAATTGCACTTTTGCCATGCTTGTTTGAACCTGTTAATGGAGGGATTGGCCGTAGCTCAGTGTTCATCTTTTGTCAAGCATTATGAGTGGATTCCTGCCATGTATTTTTTTGCCATGTTGGGGTGCTGTAGCATATTTAACTTGTTGCATTTAGATGGCCACTTGCTGTTTATCGCAGACCGATGCCATATTTGTTTTGCATGCCATTTCCAAACCGTGCATCCGATTCCGGCGATCTTTATATTGATTTCAACCGAAATCACCTTACCTTTCAAGTGGAACTCTTGGATTTCCAAGTTGAGGCCAGGTTCAATCATTCCTTTGCAAATCATGCATATGCACCGCATACCACATCCCGCATATTATACCATGTTCATGTGTTGGTTGTTTACTATGTTGTGTGCTTCTTTCCGGTGTTTGATTCTTCGGGTTGGATACGGTAACGTCGTGTTTGTGAGGACCCATTCGACTACGTTCGTTTGCCTTCTTCATGGACTCGTTCTTCTTCCTTGCGGGATTTCAGGCAAGATGACCATACCCTCGTAATCACTTCTATCTTTGCTTGCTAGTTGCTCGCTCTTTTGCTATGCCTATGCTATGATACCTACCACTTGCTTATCATGCCTCCTATATTGTTGAACCAAGCCTCTAACCCACCTTGTCCTAGCAAACCGTTGTTTGGCTATGTTACTGCTTTGCTCAGCCCCTTTTATAGCGTTGTTAGTTGCAGGTGAAGATTGAAGTTTGTTCCTTGTTGGAACATGGAGATGTTGTTCCTTGTTGGAACATGTTTACTTGTTGGGATATCACAATATATCTTATTTAATTAATTCATCTATATACTTGGTAAAGGGTGGAAGGCTCGGCCTTATGCCTTGTGTTTTGTTCCACTCTTGCCGCCCTAGTTTCCGTCATATCGGTGTTATGTTCCCGGATTTTGCGTTCCTTACGCGGTTGGGTAATAATGGGAACCCCTTGACAGTTCGCCTTGAATAAAACTCTTCCAGCAATGCCCAACATTGGTTTTGCTATTCGCCACCTAGCCTTTTCTTTTCCCTTGGGGGTCGCGCGCCCAAGGGTCATCATTATTTTAAACCCCCGGGCTAGTGCTCCTCTGAGTGTTGGTCCAACTTGTCAGCCGCCGGTGGCCACCAGGGGCAACTCTGGGCTGGCCTACCGGAAGTTTAGACAATCCGGTGTGCCTTGAGAAAGAGATATGTGCAGCTCCTATCGGGATTTGTGGGCACATTCGGGCGGTGTTGCTGGTTTAGTTTTACCTTGTCGAAATGTCTTGTAACCGGGATTCTTAGTCTGATCGGGTCTTCCCGCTAGAAGGAATATCCTTCGTTGACCATGAGAGCTTGTGATGGGCTAAGTTGGGACACCCCTGCAGGGATTTGAACTTTCAAAAGCCATGCCCATGGTTATGGGCAGATGGGAATTTGTTAACGTCCGGTTGTAGAAAACCTGAAGTTGAACTTAACTAAAATACATCAACCGCATGTGTAACCGTGATGGTCTCTTTCCGGCGGAGTCCGGGAAGTGAACACGGTGTTGGAGTTATGCTTGATGTAGGTTGCTATAGGATCACTTCTTGATCATAGTTCTTCGTTCGTGCCTTGCCTTCTCTTCTCGCTCTCTTTTGCGAACAGGTTAGCCACCATATATGCTAGGCGCTTGCTGCAGCTCCACCTCATACCTTTACCTTACCCATAAGCTTAAAATAGTCTTGATCACGAGGGTGCGAGATTGCTGAGTCCCCGTGGCTCACAGATACTTCCAAACCCAGCTTGCAGGTGCCGATGAGTCCGTGCAGATGACGCAACCAAGCTCAAGGAGGAGCTCGATGAAGATCTTGTCCTTTGTGTTGTTTCGTTCTAGTTGATCAGTAGTGGAACCCAGTCGGGACGATCGGGGATCTGTGTAGCTTTTGGGGTAGTCTTCTTTTATTTTGGTTCCGTAGTCGGACTTTGATTGTATCTGGATGATGTAATGCTTTATTCATGTAATTGTGTGAAGTGGCGATTGTAAGCCAACTATGTATCCTTTTCCCCTTATTGTATTACATGGGTTGTTGTGAAGATTACCTCACTTGCGACATTGCTTTCAATGCGGTTATGCCTCTAAGTCGTGCTTCGACACGTGGGAGATATAGCCGCATGGAGGGCGTTACACAGCGGCTGGGCCTGGCATGGCCGACTGGCCACACGTGGAGAAACGGTCAACATGGAAGGTGTGCGTGCATGCAAATCAAGCAGGCAGTAGCACTGCTCGTCCTCGGTCGAGGCCAAGGCGAAGTAGGCCAAAATGGTGGCAGGTCTTGCGGGGACGACATGGGGAGTCGACGAGGACCTTTGTCGACGCGGCTGATGGTAGCGCGAGCACATGCCAAAAATGGATAAGTCTAGGGGAAGGGATCTCGACAACAACGGCGCGGTCATGGCATCGACGTCGGGGTTCCTGGGTGGTCGCCGTTGAGGGAGTCCTGGACTAAGGGGTCCTCGGGCGTCCGGCCTGTTAGCCATGGGCCGGACTAATGGGCTGTGAAGATACGAAGACCGTAGACTGCACCCGTGTCCGGATGGGACTTTCCTTGGCATGGAAAGCAAGCTTGGCAGCCAACTATATAGATTCCTTTCTCTGTAACGACCTTGTGTAACCCTAGATCCCTCCCGTGTCTATATAAACCGGAGGGCTAGGTCCGTAGATAGGTCGAATCCTCATAATCATAGCCAAACTAGACTTTTAGGGTTATTCATTACGATCTCGTGGTAGATCAACTCTTCTAATACTCATATTCATCAAGATCAATCAAGCAGGACGTAGGGTATTACCTCCGTAGAGAGGGCCCAAACCTGGGTAAACATCGTGTCTCCTGTCTCCTGTTACCATCGACCTTAGACGCACAGTTCGGGACCCCCTACCGAGATCCGCCGGTTTTGACACCGACATTGGTGCTTTCAGTGAGAGTTCCACTGTGATGTCGATGACAGGATCGATGTCTCGCCTTGTTCTCAAGGTTAATATCACCACCGGAGGAACGCTGGCTCCAGGCCAAACCCTCCGGCTGGGCGGCTTTACCATGACCGCCCGTTCGGTCGTTAAGCCGACGATTACCTCTCGGGTCATCGAAAACCCCCTTCGTATCGACTCTGAAAAATCCAAGTAGATGGATCAAGCAGAGCTTTTGTCCTTAAATGAGCTCCTAGATCGCATCGCCGCCCTGGGGGTCGCTATAGACTACGATCGAATTGGGTTAAACCCGATCAGAGAGAAATCAAATCTCCACCGATCAGCGAGTCGACAACTCTTCCTCCATACTAAGGACGGACTATGTCCAGATCTCCTGTCTCGAAGAGCCAGACACCTACCTGCGAGGAGATGCATCCTGCCCTCCGAACATAGAATCAGACGACGGTCCAAAGAAATCAGTGGATATCCTGGAGCCCGATCTGTTAAGTTCGGAAGACCTTCAGACTCCAGATCCAAAACTGGGCCAGGGTTCAGATTTAAATCCACCCACCCACCCACCCACCCGAATACAAGCGCTCTCATGAGCATACAACAGCAGTCTCAGGAAACGGTCCACCACTTCCGGGCCAGATTCCTTCTTGTCAAAAACAAGATCAAAGATTTCCGCGACGAGGAAGCGATCTCATTGTTCCGCAACAATTGCAGGGATGAAGGAATCCTCAACGCCATCAACCGCCGTCGCATCCTACACTTTGCTGACTTGGCAACTATCATACAGAAGTACAACACAATGGAAAGCGCCTAGAAAACTCAAGCATCCCGTTGGGAATCATCGGTCCCCACTCAACCCCTCATTCAGGCAAAAAGGGCGCACCCTTGCAACACGCCTGGTTCAATAGTAAAGAAATATAAGTCCAGTACGGGGCGCGGAACCGTTCTAGAAGGATGGCAAAATACACGCAACACCGGATAACATACCAACACATAGCCTTAGAGCATGTTGGATACTCCGGCAAGTGGCCAAGAGAGGCGAGGATATCCTCACCAAGAATAACCCAGAACAACACCCCAGAGGACAACGACCCCAAAGTACTGATGGTCTTCGAGACATTTGCCTCAAAGAATAGGCGCAAAAGAGCACTACGCGGACTCGCTGAAGTCTATCAAATAGCAGCAATAAACCCTTGGAACGACAAGGCTATAACTTTTAATACCAGTGACGAACCAAAATACAGGACAGTCTGAGCACCAGCCACCTTGGTCCTCAGTCCAATCATGGACGGCTTTCGGCTCACCAAGGTCCTCATGGATGGAGGCAGCAGACTAAACCTCATCTACGAAGATACACTCCATAAAATGGAAATAGACACGAGCCGCATTGAGCAAAGCAGCACGACCTTCCGAGGAATTATTCCAAGTTGGGAGGCGCGGTGTGCGGGAAAAATAACACTCGACGTGGTATTCGGTACGCCGGAGAATTATCAGTCCAAAGAAATAACCTTCCAAGTGGCCCCTTTCAACAGTGGATATCATGCCCTTTTGGTACAGGAGGCATTTACACGCTTCCAAGCTGTACCTCATTACGGGTACATGAAACTTAAGATGCCCAGGCCTAAAGGCATAATCACTCTCACCAGTGATCAGGACATAGCACTCCGCGCCGAAAATAAAACTGCATCCTTGGCCCTTGAGGCATTATCTGAAGCCCTCGCGGCCAAAGAATTAACCGCACTGCACTCCACGGTGGATAGGGATGATGTGATCTTAGACAAACGCCCCAAGTCCACCTCCTTCAAGCCAGTGGAAGAAATAGTCAAATTCCAGGTCCATCCAACGGACCCCAAAAAGACTGCATCTATTGGGGCACAACTAGACCCAGTGGTCGACGCGGCGCTAAGGAATTTTCTTCGCAAAAACTGGGATATATTCGCTTGGCACCCTTCTGACATGCCAGGTATCCCGCGCAAACTGGCCGAGCACAACCACAACACATTAAAGGGATACAAAACGGTCAAAAAAAAACACTGCGGTGCTTTTCCGATCCCAAATGTCAAGCCATGGGAGAGGAGCTAGCCAAGCTAATCGAGGTCGGATTCATTAGAGAAATAAAACATCCGGACTGGCTGGCAAACCTAGTGTTGGTACCAAAGAAGGATAAATCCTGGCGCCTGTGTGTCAATTTTAAAGACCTCAATAAGGCTTGCACTAAGGATCCCTTCCCCCTCCCCCGCATTGATCAAATCATTGATGCTACTGCAGGACACGACTCATTGTGTTTCCACGACGCATATTCCGGATACCATCAAATCAAGGTGAAGGAGTCCGACCAAGCTAAAACAGCATTCATCACCCCATATGGGCCATTCTGCTTCAACACCATGCCCTTCGGGCTCAAGAACGCCGGCGCCACCTACCAATGCATGATCTAAACATGCCTGGAGAAAAAAATCGGAAGGACAATTGAAGCCTATGTGGACGACGTCGTAATCAAGACAAGGCACGTCAAAACACTAATAGACCTACGCCTCACATTTGACAACCTCCGCGCATAAGAAATTAAGCTCAATCCGGAAAAATGTGTTTTTGGCGTCCACGCAGGAAAGCTGTTGGGCTTCATCGTCTCCTATAGAGGAATTGAAGCAAATCCAGCCAAAATCCGAGCTCTGTCACAGTTGGCTATGCCAACAGATCTTAAACAAGTCCAAAAACTCGCGGGTTGCATGGCATCTCTAAGCCGCTTTATCTCCAGATTGGGAGAAAAGGCACTGCCACTCTATCGCCTTCTACGGCGAACCGATCACTTTGAGTGGACAGACGTGCTAACAACCGGACTAGAAGAAATAAAAACACTCCTAGCAAGCAACTCAATCCTGGCTGCGCCAAACGTCGGCAAACCCATGGTGCTATACATATCGGCAACACATCAAGTGGTGAGCGCCGTGCTCGTCGTTGAATGACAACATGATGGACATAGATTCCTAATAACCCACAAGTATAGGGGATCGCAACAGTTTTCGATAAGTAAGAGTGTTGAACCCAACGAGGAGCTAAAGGCAGAACAAATATTCCCTCAAGTTCTATCGACCACCGATACAACTCTATGCGCGCTTAACGTTCGCTTTACCTAGAACAAGTATGAAACTAGAAGTATTATGTAGGTGTTGTTGGATAGGTTTGTAAGATAATAAAGATTACGTAAATAAAAAGTAGGGGCTGTTTAGGTAAATACACAACTAAGTTAGTTTTAGTAAAGAGCTTTTTGTTATGAGAAAGTTATTTGTCCCTAGGCAATCGATAACTAGACCGGTAATCATCATTGCAATTTTATATGAGGGAGAGGCATAAGATAACATACTTTCTCCACTTGGATCATATGCACTTATGATTGGAACTCTAGCAAGCATCCGCAACTACTAAAGATCATTAAGGTAAAACCCAACCATAGCATTAAAGCATCAAGTCCTCTTTATTCCATATGCAACAATCCCCTTACTCGGGTTTGTGTTTCAGTCACTCACGCAACCCACTATAAGCGAATCATGAATGTATTGCAACACCCTACAGCGGGGATCCCTCACGCTTGCGCGACACGGAGAGCATCATAGGACAGCACCAATAATAAAACATGCAACTCAAACCAATCTTGTTCATCAAATAGCCCATAGGATAAAACAGATCTACTCAAACATCATAGGATAGCCATACATCACTGGGAAATAATATATAGCGTTGAGCACCATGTTTATGTAGAGATTACAGCGGGTAAGATAGAGGTTACACCGCTGCATAGAGGGGGGAAGAGTTGGTGATGATGGCGGTGAAGTTGTTGGTGAAGATTGCGGTGATGATGATGGCCACGGCAGCGTTCCGGCGCCACTGAAAGAGAAGGGGAGAGGGTGCCCCTTCGTCTTCTTCTTCCTTGACCTCCTCCCTAGATGGGAGAAGGGTTTCTCCTCTGGTCCTTGGCCTCCATGGCGTGCGAGGGGCGAGAGCCCCTCCGAGATTGGATATGTCTCTCTGTCTCTCTCTGTTTCTGCGTTCTGGTATGCTGCCCTTTCACCGTTTCGTGTGTATATATGGAGATCCGTCACTCCGATTGGATTGAAACCTTCGCCCAGATCTTTTTCCAAAAATTAGCTTTCTTGCAGCCAAAGTAGAGCATCAACCGCCTTACAAGGGGCCCACGAGGGTGGGAGGCACGCCTGCCTGTAATGGTCGTGGGCCCCACCCTCGTGGCCACCTCGGGCACCGTCTCGCGTTGATTTTCATCCCAAAAATCACAAATATTCCAAAATAATTCTCCGTCCGTTTTTATCCCGTTTGGATTCCGTTTGATATGGATATTCAGCGAAACCAAAAACATGCAACAGACAGGAACTGACACTGGGCACTGGATCAATATGTTAGTCCCAAAAATAGTATAAATAGTTGCCAAAAAGTATATGGAAGTTGTAGAATATTGGCATGGAACAATCAAAAATTATAGATACGACAGAGACTATCAGCATCCCCAAGCTTAATTCCTGCTCGTCCTTGAGTAGCAAAATGATAAAAAATATAATTTTTGATGTGGAATGCTACCTAGCATAATCTTGATCACATATCTAATCATGGCATGAATATTAAGACACGAGTGATTCAAAGCAATAGTCTATCATTTGGCATAAAAACAATAATACTTCAAGCCTACTAATAAAGCAATCATGTCTTTTCAAAATAACGTGGCCAAAGAAAGTTATCCCTACAAAATCATATAGTCTGGCTATGCTCCATCTTCACCACACAAAATATTCACATCATGCACAACCCCGATGACAAGACAAGCAATTGTTTCATACTTTTGACGTTCTCAAACCTTTTCAACTTTCACGCAATACATGAGCGTGAGCCATGGACATAGCACTATAGGTGGAATAGAATAGTGGTTGTGGAGAAGACAAAAAGGAGAAGATAGTCTCACATCAACTAGGCATATCAATGGGCTATGGAGATGCCCATCAATAGATATCAACGTGAGTGAGTTGGGATTGCCATGCAACAGATGCACTAGAGCTATAAGTGTATGAAAGCTCAAACTGAAACTAAGTGGGTGTGCATCCAACTTGCTTGCTCATGAAGACCTCGGGCATTTGAGGAAGCCCATCATCGGAATATACAAGCCAAGTTCTATGATGAAAATTCCCACTAGTATATGAAAGTGATAACTCAAGAGACTCTCTATATGAAGAACATGGTGCTACTTTGAAGCACAAGTGTGGTAAAAGGATAGTAACATTGCCCCTTCTCTCTTTTCTCTCATTTTTTTGGGCCTTCTCTTTTTTTTGGCCTTTCTCTTTTTTCCTTTTTAATTTTTTTCTCTTTTTTTTTATTTTTTCATCCGGAGTCTCATCCCGACTTGTGGGGGAATCATAGTCTCCATTATCCTTTCCACAATGGGGCAATGCTCTAATAATGATGATCATCACACTTTTATTTACTTACAACTTGATATTACAACTCGATACTAGAACAAAGATATGACTCTATATGAATGCCTCCGGCGGTGTACCGGGATGTGCAATGATCTAGCGTAGCAATGACATCAAAAAACGGACAAGCCATGAAAACATCATGCTAGCTATCTTACAATCATGCAAACCAATATGACAATGAATGCTCAAGTCATGTATATGATGATGATGGAAGTTGCATGGCAATATATCTTGGAATGGCTATGGAAATGCCATAATAGGTAGGTATGGTGGCTGTTTTGAGGAAGGTATATGGTGGGTTTATGGTACCGGTGAAAGTTGTGTGGTACTAGAGAGGCTAGCAATGGTGGAAGGGTGAGAGTGCGTATAATCCATGGACTCAACATTATTCATAAAGAACTCACATACTTATTGCAAAAGTCTATTAGCTATCGAAACAAAGTACTACTACGCATGCCCCTAGGGGGATAAATTGGTAGGAAAAGACCATCGCTCATCCCCGACCACCACTCATAAGGAAGACAATCAATAAATACCTCATGCTCCGACTTCGTTACCTAACGGTTCACCATACGTGCATGCTACGGGAATCACAAACCTCAACACAAGTATTTATACTAATCCACAACTACCCACTAGCATGACTCTAATATCACCATCTTTATATCGCAAAACTATTGCAAGGAATCAAACATATCATATTGAGTGATCTACAAGTTTATGTATGATTTTATGACTAACCATGTGAATGACCAATTCCTGTCATCTCTCCAAATAGATATAAGTGAAGCAAGAGAGTTTAATTCTTTCTAAAAAAGATATTCCCACGCTCTAACAAATATAAGTGATGCAAAAGAGCATTCTACAAATGGCGGTTCTATGTAAAGAGAAACATGCAATCCAAACTTCAAATGATATAAGTGAAACACATGAAGCATTCTATAAAGACATACTCAAAATATATAAGTGAAGTGCATAGAGCATTCTGTAAATAAACCAAGGACTATCTCATACCAGCTGGTGCATAAAAGAAAAATGAAAACTAAATGCAAAAGACGCTCCAAGATTGCACATATCACATGAACGAAACAAATCCGAAAACATACCGGTACTTGTTGAAGAAAGAGGGGATGCCTTCCGGGGCATCCCCAAGCTTAGATGCTTGAGTCTCCTTGAATATTTACTTGGGTGCCTCAGGCATCCCCAAGCTTGAGCTCTTTCCTATCTTCCTTCTTCTCACATCGAGACCTTCTCGATCATCGAACACTTCATCCACACAAAACTTCAACAGAAAACTCAGTAAGATCTGTTAGTATAATAAAGCAAATCACTACTCTAAGTACTGTTGAAAACCAATTCATATTTTATTTTTGCATTGTGTCTACTGTAATATAACTTTTTCATGGCTTAATCCACAGATATGAATTGATAGTTTCATCAAAACAAGCAAACTATGCATCAAAAATAGAATCTGTCTAAAACAGAACAGTCTGTAACAATCTGAACATTCACCATACTTCTGATACTTGAAAATTTCTGTCAAAATTAGAAAAAATAAACAATTTGTATAGAAAGACATTGCAAAAGAATCAGAACCATTTGACATTCCAGCTAAAAATGTAAAATCACGCACTACAACCAAAGTTTCTGTCCTGCACCATACAAACCAACAAGCAAATGTAAACATCCTAAAGGCAAACCTTGGCACATTATTTTTATAATACAATGGAATTGTACAAGGGGATAATTATTTTTGTTGAAAAGTTTCTGTAATCAAGATTCACAAAGTTGTCGTGAGCATGAACAAAGTTCAAGGAGCTCTCCCACTTCAACAATGCCTGTCTTTCTCACTTTCACTTTCCTTTTTGAAAATTTTTGGGTTCCCCTCTTTATTTTTGTTGTTTTTAAACTATATGAAAGCACTCAACAGAAATAAATGACTCCCTAAAACTTCCGGGTTGTCTCCCTGGCAGTGCTTTCTTTAAAGCCATTAAGCTAGGCATATAGTGCTCAAGTAATGAATCCACCCGGATCCCAAGGTATATCAAAGCCAATTTTAATTAAAAATGAGTTGTAATTTAGTAGTGAGCACAAAGTAACATATACCATGCAAAAACGGATTCTAATTCTCTTCCTATGCATGGCATGTCATAAAAGAACAATTCATGCACAAAAAGTAAAGGCCAATGCATAGTATAAATAGTTTCTTGCAATTTTGTTGTATTGGAAACATAGAGAGGTGGGGATATAGTTCCTCTCTCATAATAATTGCAAGTAGGAGCAGCAAGCACAGGCATATTATATTCATCAAAATCATCATGTGCAACGGTATAAGGCAACCCATCAATATAATCCTTAATAAGGGTAAACTTCTCCGATATAGTGTAGTTGGGAGAATTCAAAAATATAATAGGACTATCATGCGTGGGTGTAATAGCAGCAATTTCATGTTTAACATAAGGAACTATAGCAAGTTCATCTTCATAAGCATAATTCATATTGGCATCTTGGCCACAAGCATAGCAAGCATCATAAAAAGGGATGTTTCAAAAGAATCAACGGGATCATAGCAATTATCATAGCATTCATCCTTCGGTAAGCATGAAGTGAAATTAAACAATGTATGAGTTGAAGAGTTACTCTCATTAGAAGGTGGGCATGGGTGATCAATCCGCTCTTCCTCGTTTTGTTCTTCGCTCTCCTCCTCATCTTTTTCATCCAATGAGCTCACAGTTTCATCAACTTCTTCTTCCATAGATTCCTGCAATATATTAGTCTCTTCTTGGACAGCGGATACTTTCTCAATAAGTGCATTAATACCATAATTGTATTCATAATTATCATAGCAATATTTAAGGATAGCTAAATTTTCAGGTCTATACACCGGATCATCAAAATCTTCAAACTCTTTAAACATAGATTCAATTTCATAAGCACCCATAAAAGCATCAATTTCTTCTATTTGTTCCACATCATAGTAATCATATATACCATTAGCATAAGAAGCTAAGGTTTTATTATCATTAAATTCGCATAAAAAGGGAAGGTGTGGAGCCTTCATCCTAGAGCAACAAGTATAATCATATCTCAAGCATAGTTGCCTAGCATACCAATTCAATATATGAATTTGATCCCATAATAGTTTCCCTTTTTGTGTCAAGCGGTAATCCCTAAAGTATTCACGTTGATCAAATGTTACTCCCATTACATAATCGAATGGGGTTTTCTCAGGATTATTAAAGTAGTACATAATATCTTTCACATAACCAGCATCGAGGGTTTTAGGAGGTTCCCCATCTCCATGAGCAGCAAGTACACCTAATTTTTTTTGGTCTTTCGTGTTCCATATCCATAACTAAAGATAAATAACAACTAAGAACAACAAATAAAAATTACTTAGTGATAAAGCAAACAAGCACACACGAGAATATTCACCCCACACTATTTCTCCCCGGCAACGACACCAAAAAAAGGTCTTGATAACCCACAAGTATAGGGATCACAACAGTTTTCGATAAGTAAGAGCATCGAACCCAACGAGGAGCTAAAGGCAGAACAAATATTCCCTCAAGTTCTATCGACCACCGATACAACTCTACGCACGCTTAACGTTCACTTTACCTAGAACAAGTATGAAACTAGAAGTATTATGTAGGTGTTGTTGGATAGGTTTGCAAGATAATAAAGATTACATAAATAAAAAAGTAGGGGCTGTTTAGGTAAAGACACTACTAAGTTAGTTTTAGTAAAGAGCTTTTTGTTACGAGAAAGTTATTTGTCCCTAGGCAATCGATAACTAGACCGGTAATCATTATTGCAATTTTATATGAGGGAGAGGCATAAGCTAATGTACTTTCTCTACTTGGATCATATGCACTTATGATTGGAACTCTAGAAAGCATCTGCAACTACTAAATATCATTAAGGTAAAACCCAACCATAGCATTAAAGCATCAAGTCCTCTTTATCCCATACGCAACAATCCCCTTACTCGGGTTTGTGTTTCAGTCACTCACGCAACCCACTATAAGAGAATCCTGAACGTATTGCAACACCCTACAGCAGGGATCCCTCATGCTTGCGCGACACGGAGAGCACCATAGGACAGCACCAATAATAAAACTTGCAACTCAAACCAATCTTGTTCATCAAATAGCCCATAGGATAAAACAGATCTACTCAAACATCATAGGATAGCTATACATCACTGGGAAATAATAAATAGCGTTGAGAACCATGTTTATGTAGAGATTACAGCGGGTAAGATAGAGGTTACACCGCTGCATAGAGGGGGGAAGAGTTGGTGATGATGGCGGTGAAGTTGTTGGTGAAGATTGCGGTGATGATGATGGCCACGGCAGCGTTCCGGCGCCACCGGAAGAGAAGGGGAGAGGGATCCCCTTCGTCTTCTTCTTCCTTGACCTCCTCCCTATATGGGAGAAGGGTTTCCCCTCTGGTCCTTGGCCTCCATGGCGTGGGAGTGGCGAGAGCCCCTCGAAGATTGGATCTGTTTCTCTGTCTCTCTCTGTTTCTGCATTCTGGTATGGTGCCCTTTCACCGTTTCGTGTATATATGGAGATCTGTAACTCCGATTGGATTGAAACCTTCACCCAGATATTTTTCCAAAAATTAGCTTTCTTGCGGCCAAAGTAGATCATCAACCACCTTACGAGGGGCCCACAAGGGTAGGGGGCGCGCCTGCCTGTAGTGGTCATGGGCCCCACCCTCGTGGCCACCTCGGGCACCGTCTCGCGTTGATTTTCTTCCCAAAAATCACAAATATTCCAAAATAATTCTCCGTCCGTTTTTATCCCGTTTGGATTCTGTTTGATATGGATATTCTGCAAAACCAAAAACATGCAACAGACAGGAACTGGCACTGGGCACTGGATCAATATGTTAGTCCCAAAAATAGTATAAAAAGTTGCCAAAAAGTATATGGAAGTTGTAGAATATTGGCATGGAACAATCAAAAATTATAGATACGACGGAGACGTATCAATTCCCGCTTCAGAAGCTAGTATACTATGTATCCACTGTCCTTACACCATGTAAATCCCGGTACCCCCATTAGTAAAAGATAGCATGCATGGTCTCCATGGCATCCCGAAAGCTACGACACTACTTCCAGGAGTGTTCGATCACGGTGGCTTCCGAAGTACCACTCAATGACATAATAAACAACCGCGATGCCACGGGCCGGATTGTCAAATGGGCCATTGAGCTCCTTCCATTTGCTATTACATACAAACCACGCCGAGCTATTAAATCCCAAGTACTGGCTGACTTCGTTGCCGAATGGACAAAGGCCGAACTCCCTAAAGAGTACGGCACATATTCCAACTGGGTTATGTACTTCGGTCGCTCTAAAATGCTAGCAGGGCTGGGACAGGGCGTCGTTTTGACGTCACCCATGGGAGACGTCGTTCAATACGTACTCCAAATACTATACACATACTCCAATAATGCAGTCGAATACGAGGCCTTATTGCATGGTGTCCAGATGGCTGTCTCCATGGGCATACAACGCCTGGAAGTGCACGGGGACTCAAACCTTGCAATATCTCAAATAAATGGAGACTTCGATGCCGAAGATCCGAAGATGGCGTCTTATTGTAATGACGTCCTAAAAATGTCAGCTCGGTTCGAGGGACTCGAGTTTCATCACGTGGCACGAGAAGGTAATCAAGCGGCGGACGTTCTTGCTCGTATTGGCGCCAAGCGCGACCTAGTCCCACCTAACATCTTTCTGGAAAGGCTTTTCAAGCCATCCGTAGTGTGGCAGGGGGAAAGCGGGAACACTAGTCCGGATCCGAACACAACCCCAGATTCCGAACACACCGATATCATTGGAGGCTCAGCCACCGAAATAACACCGTCGGCCCATCTCATTATGGCAGTCATTGCCCCATGGACAGAACCCTTCTTGGCCTACCTTAATAGGAAGGAACTTTCTGAGGATCAGAATGAGGCCCGCCGCATTGTTCGGCGTTCGAAGGCCTACAAGGTTCACAGTGGAGAACTCTATAAGAAAATCGCTACCGGAGTCCTTCAAAGATTCATCTCCGAGGAGGAGGGGTGATAGCTCCTGGCTGAGATTCATGCCGGTCTCGGCGGGCACCACGCCGCAGCTCGGGCCCTTGTTAGCAAGGCCTTTCGTATAGGGTTTTATTGGCTGACGGCCTGAGCATATGCACAGGACCTTATCCAACATTGCGTCGGATGCCAACTCTTCGCCAATCAAAGCCACATGCCTCCCACTGCCCTACAAACAATCCCCATCACTTGGCCTTTTGCGGTCTGGGGACTGGACATGGTTGGACCCCTTAAAGCAGGAAGCCATAAGAAAAAATATCTGCTGGTCATGGTGGATAAATTCACTAAGTGGATAGAGGCCAAACCAGTTAAAACGGCCGAGTCCAGGCCGGTGATATAATTTTATATCCGGTGACGTACACCGTTAGGGTGTCCCACACAACATCATCACTGATAACGGCTCTAATTTCACAGCCGACGAAGTGAAAACCTGGTGCGCTAATCTAGGCATCAAGCTCGATTACGCATCTGTCTATCATCCGCAGACAAACGGTCAAGTCGAACGGGCCAATGGTCTTATAATGAGCGGCATCAAACCAAGGCTGGTGCGGTCTTTGAAGGAATCAGACGCACACGGGGTCGAGGAGCTTGACTCCGTACTCTGGGGGTTGCAGACCACGCCCAACCGAACTACCGGATACACACCTTTTTTCATGGTGTACGACGCAGAGGCTGTGCTACCCTGCGACATTATACATGACTCACCTCAGGTGCGCATGTACGAAGAGAGAGAGAGAGGCCGAGCTTGATCGGCAGGATAGCCCAGACGCCCAGGAGGAGGAGCATGATGTCGCAAAAGCCCATTCCGCATTTTATCAACAACAGGCCCACAGATATTAATGTAGAGAAGTACGGGCCAAGACTTATAACGTTGGCGAACTCATTCTACGCTTGCCATAGAAGAAAAAGGACAAACTCAAGCCCAAATGGGAGGGTCCCCTCATCATTGACGAAGTCCTCACCGGAGGAGCGTACCGCCTGCGTGATGTGTTAAACAATTGCCTCGAGCCAAACCCTTGGAACGCGCCTAGACTCCGAAGATTCTATGCCTAAGCGCCGAACTCTTTGTTCGTCTCCTTCTCCCTGCTGTTTCCATAATACTTTTTTCTTTCCTTCTCTCTCTTTTAGTTTTTCTCTTTAACCTTAAAGCTTTCATGCGGTTAGACCGCGCACCTCGGACGCACACATATGCCTTCAAATGTGTACGTCCATTATACCTGGGGGGTTCTTGTATAGAAGCTTTCTATTATTCTCCGGGCATCAAGCTCATCACATACGCGTTTTCCCCATATGTACCTTTTCTTCGCCATTATATGCATTGACATGACTTAAGTTTTGGCCAAGCTGGGTTGCCTGGATCCCGTGCTTATGCCCTACGTTTCCGTTAGTTCGGCTAGGGCATAAAGGGAGCACCTCTGCGATTGTTACTGCCGGGTCATCCGGATGTGTATCTCAGACTGGGTGAAGCCGAAAGCTAGCGTTCTTAAGAGAATATTCGGTCGGTGAATTAAAGATGTTTTTTACATTCGCTCCATTTGCGAACCCCCAGAATATATATATATATATATATATATATATATATATATATATATATATATATACTGCGATTTTTTCAATCACAGTTCGGACATGCGCTCTAACGCATGCACACCCAGGGAAAGGAACCCTTAACGGAACTATTCTCTCTGGAAGATGTTTCTTACATAATGTAATATAACATAACTACACTACTAGGGAAAACCTTATACACAGAATCTTAGCAGCAGCGTGGTTCATTTCAAAATAGTTGACAGCTTATTTCCATTGACAGCTTATTTTAATTATTCAAACAATGTGCGGAACATGGTAGACAAAACCTACTACACCGATGGCTCTGAGTTAACTTATCAGGAGAAAAATCATCTGGTCGCATTTTTGTACTGATCTTGAGAATTACAATATCTATAATAAAACTCCTCCACATTATGGTCAATACGTGCCACTAGTGCACGTGTTAAACTACGGTAACATCCATGTAGATGTCATGGTAAGATTTTTTACTACTACGACATCCGTGCATCTTTTGCATAAATTCTTTTAAAACTTAACTACATTGCTAACTATGAAGTTATTACTATGTTCTTCAACAGAAAATTCTGGATGATTGTGTGCCTCATCTGATGAATCAGAAAGATCCCTTTAATGTTTTGAACATACAGCTAGGTCGTCCTAT